>NW_022881603.1:47139488-47384938 GCF_003369915.1 Drosophila miranda
GTATAAATGTAGAGTTGCGGTGTCCGCAGCAACTCACAACGTTCCCCCTCGTTTTTTATTAGTTTTTCTTTAATTCCTTAAATATTGTCTGATATACAATGGCTGTAAGGCGAAGTACAGATGATAAACAACTGCTTTGCAGGAAGCAGAACCATTTTGTGGAATTTGCAACGAAGTTTGGGAACTAGTGAGATTATAGCCAACACCCCGTGTATACACAAATTCCATAAACTTGTATTTTGGAACAGATTAGGACAAACCCAAAATGTCCCACCTGTTCATTAGATTGTTCTGCTCTGGCACTAACATTCTCTAACAACACGTTCTTAGCCGAGCTTAACGCCGAAGGAACACGTCCAACTAGTGCTAACGAATCTTTTAGCACAATAGACGGAACGTCTAATCGACCTAAAAAGGGCCAAAAGTTTATTAGAAGGGGTATGAATACGAGATCAACTCAACGATCCGGTTAGATCGCTCACTAACAGAAACTGAAACCAACAACACAACCCTTCCAATAACCACTCAAGTGGAAATCGCTAACTACGTCCAGTCTGCTGTAAGCATTCAACAGGCTCAGTTAATGGAACAACTAACTTCATTTTTAAGCAAAACAATTGAATCTTCGATTCAAAATCAATTAGCGTCACTCCAGTTGACACAACCAGAACATATCACACCCGATGTTTTCGGTCAAGCACGAGATAGTCACGCAGAAGTTCTTTTAGATTTTTCAAGAGCGAGTGCAAATCGAAGTAATTCGAGCTCACACGTAGCACCAGCAAAAGTTTCCAGTATAATGCAGAATTGGCGCATTAAATTCGATGGTTCAAAAACTTGCATGAGGATGGATGAGTTTATTTATCGAGTACGTTCTCTAACGCAACAAAATCTTTATAACAATTATCAATTGCTTTGTGATCACTTGTATCTTTTATTCGCGGGAAAAGCTAGTGATTGGTACTGGAAATTCCATCGAAATTACCCAAACTTTAATTGGGATACGTTTTGTATAGAGTTTAGAAGAAGATTTGAAGATGTTGAGACCGACTATGATATCTGGGAAAAGATTAGGAAACGTCGTCAGGGCGAAAACGAATCCTTCGATGACTTTCAATATGCTATCGAAGATCTCGTGGATAGGCTTCAAAATTCGGTTACAGAAGAAGATGTTGTGAATCTACTTATTAGAAATTCCAAGCCCACTCTTCACCACGAGCTTCTTCACTTAAAGATTGCCAATAGATCGTTATTACGACGAGAGGTACGTAAGCACGAGCAGTTTTATAACGATATAAGATCGGTCAAGCAAAGGACTCTTCGCTCATACGTATCGGAATTGTCAGGTCCAGACGATAGCGAGCAGCTATTCGATGACTTGGTCGAGCATAATGAAGTGTGTCAAATACAACGTCGTACTTCACAGTCAGTTCCAACTTGCTGGAACTGTGACAACAAAGGTCATAAATTTGACGATTGTGTAGGTCCTCGTAAGATCTTTTGCTACGGGTGTGGAACAAAAGATACTTACAAACCGGTATGTCCCAAATGTAACCCTCCGGGAAACCGGCAGAAGGATGTGTTAAACAACAACAAGCAGACACATCCTTAGAAAAAAGTTTGCAAGAATCACCTACTAGTTTAACGAACGACCAAAGTTTAAGGGAGCCTAAGATCAGCTCACAAACAGTAGAGGAAACCCTGCCTACGGCATATCATTTTTCATTTACTCCTTTACCTGAAAGGGAAGCAAATTATATTACAACGCGTAAGAAAATTTTTGATAAGATAGATAGTTTTAAATTTGTAAGAAAGCCCAAACGTTCAACTAAACGTTTGAGACAATTTTGGAAGATGGTTCGCAAGAATAAGAACAAGTTTGTTTCAGCTATATTTCTTAGTTCGGATAGCAGGCTGTACACCAGTGTCACCATTGAAGGCAGTGATTACATAGCTTTGTTGGATTCGGGGGCCACAATCAGTTGTATTGGAGGTTCAGCCGCGAAAGAAATGTTGGCGCATTGCAAGGTTAAGAAGTGTTCAGGAGCAATACGAACGGCTAACGATACTGAAAGTAAGGTTATAGGCAAGCTGGTAACACAAATTAATTACCGTGGATGCACGGCAGACCTAGAAATGTTTCTTATTCCTGAACTCAAGCAAGACGTCTATTTGGGGATAGACTTCTGGCAAAAATTTGGACTTTTAGATAAAATCACACACTGCAGAGGTATCTGAATTAGATGTTGGAGGTACGGATGACGTCGAAGAACCACCGAACCTACATAAATTGACAGCAGACGAGAGAATTCGCTTAGATAAAGTGATAGGTTGTTTTCCATCTTTCGCTACTGAAGGATTAGGCCGTACCAGTTTAGTCACACACTCTATAGATGTTGGAGCAGCTATTCCCGTTAAGCAACGACATTGGCCGGTATCGCCAGCCATAGAGAAATTGATGTTTGCCGAGGTGGACAATATGCTTGCGCTCGATGTTATAGAGGAGTCGACTAGTCCCTGGAGCAGTAATTGCGTTTTGGTAAAGAAAGGCGAAAAATATAGACTGTGTCTCGATTCAAGAGAAGTGAACAAGGTTACAAGACGGGATGCATATCCGTTACCACATATTGATGGTATTCTAAGTCGATTACCACCCGCTCGTTACATCACTGGATTAGACATGAAACACGCATTTTGGCAAATCCCGTTGGATGAACAATCGCGACAGTATACTGCATTTACAGTGCCTAACCGACCATTATATCAATATAAAATGATGCCATTTGGTCTTTGCAATGCCGCTCAAACTCTCTGTAGACTAATGGATCGAGTTATTCCAGCTCATCTTCGGACACGTGTATTCGTATATTTAGATGATCTACTTGTTTTATCAGAGGATTCGAGTCGCATTTACTGTTGTTACAGGAGATAGCGTTGTGTCTACGCAAAGCAAATCTAACCATTAACATAGGGAAATCAAACTTTTGCATAAAAGAAATCACGTATTTGGGTTTTATTATTGGTAATGGTCGATAAAGACAAATCCAGACAAAATCAAGGCCATCTCGAAGTTCCCTGTGCCAGTTACCGTTAAGCAACTGCGTCGATTTTTGGGGTTATCCGGTTGGTACCGACGTTTCGTTGAAAATTATGCTACCGTTAGTTTTCCCTTAACCGAGTTGCTTAAGAAGAAAAAAGATTTACAGTGGAATGAGATGCTCAACAGTCGTTTGAGACCTTAAAGTCCTGTTTAACCGCATCACCCATTTTGATAACTCCTGACTTCTCAAAACCTTTTATTTTGCTCTGTGATGCTAGCACTTACGGAATCGGTGTGTTTTAGCTCAAGAACGCGACGGCGTTGAATTGCCAATTGCTTACATGTCAGAAAAATTATCCAAGGCACAACGTAATTATTCGGTTACCGAACTAGAGTGCTTAGCAGTCATAAAGGGAATAAAAAATTCCGCTCTTATATTGAGGGACAGGACTTCGTAGTCATAGCCGATCACGCAGCACTTAAATGGTTAATGCAACAAAAGGATTTATCGGGTAGATTAGCCAGATGGTCTATGAAATTGCGTAGTTTCACATTTAATATCCTACATAGAAAGGGGACACTGAATGTTGTCGCTGACACTCTATCGCGTCAGGATGAACCGGCTATAGAGGAGCTCACGCAAATAAACCCCATGGTTGATCTAGACTCAGATCAATTCAAATCAGCTGAGTATCTGAGTTTAATAGAAAGTATTCAACAGAATCAGAGTAAGTTCCCAGACTTGAAAGTGATAGACGGTCAAGTTTTCAAAAGGACAGTATTCGCTTCGGGAGATGAGTCTCAAGAGAACGCATCATGGAAACTTTGGGTTCCGTCAGGGTTAATTACGAACGTATTATATCAAGCTCATGACGCCCCTAGCTCCGCACATTGTGGGATGAGTAAAACCATAGAGAAGCTTAAAAGATATTTATTCTGGCCTCGCATGGTTAGCCAGACGCGCAAGTACATATCTGAATGCACCGTTTGTCGCACGACCAAGAGTCCGAATATGATTCTTAGACCTCCTATGGGTAAACCATTCACTTCGGATAGGCCGTTTCAGAAATTATACATAGATCTCTTAGGACCATACCCCGCACAAAAAGGGAAACATAGGATTGCTCATAGTTGTTGATCACAATACTAAGTTCCATTTTCTGTGTCCCTTGAAGAAATTTACAGCCCCAAGATCTGTGAATATCTGGAAGGGTCTCTCTTTTATACATTTGGGGTGCCAGAAGTCATCTTGTCCAATGGATCCCAATTTAAATCTAGCTACTTTCAGGCATTTTTAAATAGCTTCGGTATAACACAAAAATGCACAGCTATTTATTCACCGCAAGCGAATGCCAGCGAGCGACTGAACAGATCCGTGATAGCTGCGATACGAGCTTATATCGGTAACGAACATTCCAATTGGGACTGTAACCTAAATGCCATTAGTGGTTCATTGAGATCTACCTTACATAGGAGTACAGGGTATTCTCCATATTTTTCTAGCATTTGGTCAAAACATGATGTTGAGTGGAAGGATTACGCACTCTTGCGTAAACTAGACCTTTTGAACGACGATACTAGAATAGAGAACCAGATTCCTTGCAGCTAATCCGGCAACAGGCTAAAGCAAATGTCAAAAAAGGCACACGAAGAAATTCGCGTAGATACAATTTACGCTGCCGTGATACACAATTAAAGATTGGAGATTTGGTATATGCTAGAAATTTCACACAAAGTAGTGCCATAAAAAAGTTTAGTTCTAAACTAGCCCTGTGTTCATTTCCGCTCAGGTAATTAAAAACCGAAGTCCGTACTATTACGAATTGGTCGATGAGAACAAGAAATATCTCGCGTGTATCATCTGAAAGACATTCAGATCAGGAAATAATCTCTCCTAATCAGGTTCTTCAGATAATTATTCGTCGAGCAGGTCTTGTATAAATATCTGTGGTGTAGTAGCAGCACAAAAATATAGGGAATTGGTTATCTTCTTTCGTCTCGTGAGACCCCTAGTGATCTTTCAAATGATCAAGCTTTAGCCGCTCTTAAGGTTGGATCAAAGCTTTAGCCGCTCTTAAGTCCGAACGCCCACGCACACATGCAAGCGACGGACATTGGAAGCATAGACGGCAATCGTACGATTGCACAGTTAAGCTATCTGTGCATTAGACGATCGTCTAATGCTGCTCGAATGTTCTAGATCATACGATTGCACAGTTAGTAAAAAGCTCAAAAGCTCTGCTGCACAGGCTACTCAGTCCATCGTCTATTACTGCTTTTAACAAAATAAGAAAGTGATCGATCTGTAAAGACGTGATAATTCCCGAGTGCGAGCAGCATACACAGTGGACACATATATATATAGTGCTGTCCGGAAAATATATATATTTCCACATATATATGCTGGAAGCATATAATTTACAAGTGCCGTACAGTCAGTGGTCAGTGAATAAGAAGAATTTAGTGCAGATATATTGGGGAAAAAGTATGTTTTCATATTAATGCCGTGCACGTGCTGACATAACCTATGTTGCAGGAAGTGTACCTAAGCTGCCCCATCGTGGTATAGTCTCGAGAAGACTACCCTGGAGCTGGCTTAGGCGTACAGCTGTCGAGGTCTCTCAACTCCAACCATAATTCATCCTTTCTGACCTTATATTACTACCGATTCGGAATCTCCAAAGATCCAAGTGAACCAGATCAGCCTCAACGCGAAGAATATTTAGTGCTGCTCAGTCATATATAACTAAATATAGCTTGGCGGAAGATTCGTCAGTACGGTAGGAACCATATACATCGCACCTGTTGACCTCTAACCAACTTCAGGCGGACAAGAGTCTACAAAGGGATCGAGTTTTGTCCAATTTACATTTAATTCATTATCAAGTTCCAACGCATAAACATCAGCAGTTTAACGTAATGTAACTGAAACTTTATTAACACCCCTCTTTGATGTTACGCGCGTACATATCTACATACATATGTGCATATGCACACTAAATTTTCTTTCGTTTGTTACTTTTTGGTTCAATTTTCGCGATAGAGCATAACAATTAAATTTATGAAAACCAAAACAACTGGCTGATGACTATGCGACGGTGTTGTAGCGTAATTGTATTGTATGCTTATATATTTGTTGGGATGTCAACCCAAACGTCGGTGGGAAGCGTGACTGCTACCACCGGCGGGCACGGGGAGGAGCAATCCTCTCTGCGTGTCGCCAGCGGTCACACCTCAGACTTGGCGGGAGCAGGCTAAGTCAGTTGTAAAGCTACTGCCACAACAACAACAACAAAAACAACTCACTCCGCAGCCTGCAAGTTGAGCCGCACAGATGCCGTAGTCGACACAGACACGGATCTGGAGAGCGTGCTCTCTATGAGCAGGACGGAGGAAGAGAGCCTTCTCCGCTCACCGGAACCAGGCACCAGCTCCCTGCGTAGGGAAGGGCCGAAGCGTTCCAAGGAGGGGATGAAGGCCAAAGCACAATACAAAGCGGCCCTCAATATAAAAGGCCGGCTGCAAGGTAAAGTAGACATCTCCCAGGAGGAGAAGGTCAAGCTAGCCTGGGCCGAGCAGCGAGTAGAGGAGGGCCGACTACATTACGCCCAGATGCCACAGATGAGGGCGTCGAATGGCGAATATGCCAATAAGGTGGAGGAGATGATGGCCACCAAGAGGCAACGCTCGACTGAGAGTGCCATTAAAGACACTCCGGCGAGCAAGCGGCAACGCGGGCCCAAGAGTGCAGCCCCTCCATCGAAAGTGGCCAAGAAGCCATCGAAATCGAACGCGAAGGTCAGCGATGTGACCAAACGACATTTGATCGTGGCACTCATCGACCGGAGCGAGGAAAACGGCAAGATGTCAGCGGCACAGTGAAAGCTTGTGCACGCGCGTCTCGTCGACGCACTGTTTGCACACATGGAAGAAGACCCCGCGGCCCCTATGCCCACGTTCGATGGTGCTGGGTGGCTAAATGGGGTTAAGATCCTAAAGTGCAACGACGATCCAACCCTAAGGTGGCTGACGCGTACGGTCTGCCAACTGGAGGCGATGTGGGAGGGGGCCAAGCTGGAGGTTGTGGACCGGGAGCTTATCCCGTCCAAGCCTAAGGCGAAGGTACTCTTCCCCATCACAATCCAGGGAGACCGAGCGCTGAAGCTCCTTCAGCGGCAAAACGCGGACGTGCCAACGACCGATTGGAGGATCCTACACATTGGTAGCCCACTACCCAACGAGGGGGGCCAATGTGTGATCCTCCAAATAAACAAGGAGGCAGAGGATCTGCTGTATCCCAAGTTCGGGAAGATGGCGTGGGGCATGGGTAGCGTCTACCTGCGCCTCAAAAAGCGCCACCCTGAGGACAAGGACGCGCATACCCTGCAGGTAGGCGAGGTGGAAAAGGACTTAGGTCTCGAGTCCATCGTGGAGGCCGCCCAGGGTCTTGCGCTTGAGGACGAAGACGAGGAAGACGGTGACCTGACGTTAGTAGTCAACCCGTCGGATGCAAGTGAGCCAGCCACCCATGCTGAGTGTGCTGCAGCTAAACTTGCATAAAAGCAAGGTAGCGTCGGCGGAGCTCCTCATCGCCATGGAGCAAGGGCTCGCCGACATAGCTCTAGTCCAGGAGCCCTGGATTGCGACAGGCAATTCAGTGGCCGGACTAAAGTCCTCAAATCACAAACTGTTCTACGCAACATCGGTAAGCAGGAACAGAACCGTCGTACTCGTACGAAAGGGAATCCATGCTTACCTTATGTCTCATTACATCACGGATGACCTGACGGTTGTGATGCTGGAAAGCGAGGAAAAGCGCCTTCTGGTGGCTTCCTGCTACATGGCTCACGACAGACCCGCACCACCCGACGAACTCAGGAGCCTGGTGACAGAAGCCGGCACCAAAAACTATCAACGGGACGGATGCCAATGCCCACCACAATGTGTGGGGAAGCACCGACATCAATGATAGAGGTGAGTCACTCTTAGACTTTATACTTTATACTAATCTATATATAGCAAACGTCGGGGAGGAGCACACCTTCGTGGGTCCGACTTCATCCAACGTGCTAGACCTAACACTAGCAACGGGAAACAGTACTACGGTATCTAGCTGGAGGGTCCTTGAAAGACCCTCCTTCTCAGATCACAAGTACATTCAGTTTAAGTGCGACTTCAAACATTCTTCGAAGGTAATAGTCTATAGAAACCCCCGGAATACAAACTGGGAAAAGTTTAAAAAGACAGTTACTTCGAAGCTCGCGAGTCCGGGCACAGTGAAATCCGCGGAGGACATAGAGAAGTCTCTAGAGACCCTATCCAACGCGTTGCTGGACGCCTACCACACATCGTGCAAACCCTCGAGGACGAAGAAGAGGTCCAAGCCACTCTGGTGGAGCCGGGATCTCTCTCTTCAAAGGGACAACCTCAAGGAATTCTTTAAGATCGCCAAACAAGCGAACGAAGGGATCGTCTATGAGGAATACAGACTCCTACTCAGGAGCTACAAGCAGGAAATACGTAAAGCACAACGGAACTCGTGGAGGACCTTCTGCTCCAACATCGAGAAAGTACCAGAAACCGCACGGCTACGGAAGCTGCTCTCTAAGCAGCCTACCATACAAAGCCAATTAAAGCTAGATGACGGACAGTGGACAGAGGGCAGTGACGAAGCCCTAACAGCACTAATGGAGGAACATTTCCCTGGTTGCACCGAGGTCGCTGATGCCAAAGAGCACCAGGACCTAGCAACCGAGGAACAACACCCCCAACAGATTTGTTAACCACCAAGCGAATCCACTGGGCAATAGACTCCTTTGCGGGCACAAAAGCACCAGGACTTGACGGGATATTCCCAGCCATGATGCAGGTTGACCAAAGAGGCGATTACCCCATGGCTCTCCGCAATATTCACAGCTTGTATAAGTACTGGCTATATCCCTATCCAATGGAGAACTCGGAGTTGTCTTCCTCCAAAGGCAGGAAAGTGCAGCCATGCGAGTCCCAAGGACTATAGACCGATAAGCCTTACCTCCTTTATATTAAAAACGCTAGAAAAGCTGCTGGACTTACACATCAGAAATGAGGTAGGGGACTGATGTCAACCAACCAGCATGCCTATACTAAAGGAAATCGGTGAGACCGCACTACATTCGGTAGTAGCTACCATTGAGAAAGCCTTCACAATAAAAAGTATGCACTGGAGTATTCGTGACATCTCCGGAGCATTCAACAACGTGGCTACGGAAGCAATAACAAATTGCCTGGTAGCAACTAATACACACCCAGCAATCAACCTGTGATAAGAACCTCCTAGTTGCAGACGGTGCAATCAGAGTGGGGCACCGCTTCCATGGTGAAAGAGGCACACAGAGCACACCCCAGGTGGAGTCCGTCGCCCTCCTGTGGAATCTGGTGGTCGACGACCTCATCAAGAGATACGAAAGGAAGGCCCAATAATAACAGCTTATGCGGACGACATAAGCATACTTATTACGGGTGTTGCCCATCGACCCTCAGCTCACTATGCAACGAACACTCAGGAGATACGCGAGTGGCGGAAAAGTAGACCTCAGTATCAACGCGACAAGACGGACCTCATCCTCTTTACCAAGAGGTACAAGGTACCGATATGGACCCCCCGAAGATCAATCAAACTAGGCTAACCCCAAAAAACACAAGTCAAATACCTGGCACAGTACTGGATAGTAAACTGCATGGAAACCCAATGTATTGGAAAGGTGAAGAAGGCCACCATTGCGCTTTATGCATCCAAGAAGATGCTCAGCAGCACATGGGCCTATCTCCGCTCTGATGCATTGGATTTACATCTCGGTGGTGCGACCAACTCTGCTGTATGGAGTCTTAGTTGGTGGCAAGCTACTGGAAAGAAAACGTATCATAAGCTTATGGAAAGGACTCAGCGACAGCTTTGCTCTGTATTACAGGGCGCTGAGGTCAACCCCAACAAAAGCACTCGAAACCCTACTTGGAATCGAACCCCTAGACATCCACGCCCGTCTGACTGCAGAAAGGCAGCACAACGCCTCATCGCTTCAGGAAATATGTCGCACAAGAATACGGCATAGTTCAATTGGAAGGAAATGAACAGATCAACTGATACATGACCCCCCAAACATGCCTCGACGTAAAAACAACTGCATCCTTGGACCTGAAGACTGGAAAATCGGAAGAGACCAAACGGAGCACCTCAATATATATACGGACGGCTCCAAGATGGACGGAGGAGTAGGAGCGGGCCTATACTGTACAGACCCTGAGATAAGGCTGTCATATAAGCAACCGACCATTGTAGCATATTCCAGGCAGAGTTTTTGCCATCAGGAAAGCAGCGGAAGTCGCTCTTCTCACTGAAGAGCACACGATGCGGTCAACCTATTCGTCGACAGCCAAGCGCGATAAGATCCATGCAGTCGTCCGCAGTCAGTTCCAGAAATGTCTTGGCGAGCAGGGAGCACTAGATACCCTAAGCACGACAAAGTCAGTGCGGATCTACTGGATTCCCAGCCACCAGGGCATCGAAGGGAACGAGACGGCGGACGTACTAGCTAAGGAAGGCGTCGGGCTGGCGAATACGAAACCGAGAACGTGCCTGTCTCCCTCAGAACGCTGCAGAGCGATCTAGAAAAGCAGGCCGGATCACAAACCGAATGTAGTGGAGGAGTACCACCGCCTACAGAACTCGAAAATCATGTGCAAGGAACGCATTTGTCGATCAAGACAAATACCTGCTATGACGGTTTCATCTGGACAGCTAAGCTCATTTATCAAACGAATCGAATATGTATGCGGATTATATCCAACTGAAGATCTTCGCCAATAAAGGATCCTATTTGGAGCGACCGAGATCCAACTGTCAGGAGAGGCACAACGCATATCGCAAATGATACAACCCAACACGTGGCTCGAACAAAAATCACACACAATATGAAGAACTCTACGACAACTATACACCACCAGATTCAACGGCAGTCTTCGTAAGTTTATAGAAGAATTAGAGATAAAAGCATTATTAATAAACAATAAGCTAAACTTAGAAAACATACCAGAAAATAATGTCATTTATAAAAACGCTTTGAACAACACAATTAAAGATGTCATTACTCGAAAACTTCCTGACAGAATGTTCATGACCTTAGCAGAAAAGATATTACCACATTGTCTAATCTTAAGAAGGCAGCACAAGAAGAAGGATTGTACGAAGCTAGTACAACAGATTCAGGTACAAATAAAGATCAATCAAAATCGTCTCAATCAAATCGAAAGAATGTTGGAAACTATTTTCCAAATTATAATACTACTAACTATCACAATCAAACTCAGAGTTCATCTGGAACAGTCAGACTAATCGAACAAATCAAAATCAAAATTCCCAAAATCCTGATTATACATGAGTTCAAAAATTCCTTGAATCAAGGTAGGGCTCAGAATCCATTCAATCAGCAAAATCTCAAAACCAAGCTAGTGGGAGTGACCCAACCAACCTACTAAAAGAGGAGAGAGAGCCAGAGTGGCCAAACGAAGATGGACGTAAATTTTCATTAACCGCCTCAGAAGACACGAGGAGGACCCTATATAAACATTACCATTAATAGAAGAATATTAAGGTGTATCGCTGACTCGGGCATCGATCAACATCATGAAAGAAAATTATACAGATTCCGAGATAAAAGACGATAACCTACGGTCCATATTATCAATGACCTGTCCGTTTAACTAAGAGTATAATGAGGAATGCGAACAAAACATGTCCGTCCGAACAAAAGTTCTACATACATAACTATTCCGAAAATTATGATATTTTATTAGGAATAGAATACTTGATGGCAAGTAAAGCCGTCATCGATTACAGAAATGACACTGTAACACTAGAAGCTAGTCGTACCAATCATTCAGAGTGAGAAGCTATTGAAGCCGGCAAGACCGCACGAAGTGCACTGATCCCTCTACAAAAGAAGAGAAGATCGCACCTAAGTGCTTGACCCATCTCCAGAGGGAGATCAATACTTCGCTTCCGCTCTAGACAGTGAATTAAGGGAATGTAATCAATTAAGATTGGAACACTTAAACGACGAAGAGAGGAAGAGTTAAAGAAGGTCTTATATGAGTTTAAGGATTTGCAGTACATAGAAGGTGACAATTTGACTTTCACAAGTACAATCAAGCACGAGATCAAAACTCAACATGAAGACCCGGTCTACAGACGACCATACAAATATGCCCAGATACATGTTTAGGAGGTAAACCAGCAAATCAAAGATATTGATCAGGCAGGGAATAATTCGAAAGTCGAATTCTCCTTACTGCTCGCCATATCTATGATTCCGAACAAGATAGAAGTCTAAATGAAATAACAGTTAAGGACAAATTCCAACTCCACGAATGGATGAAATCCTAGACAAACTAGTAAATGTCAGTATTTTACGACAATCGATTTAGCAAAAGGTTTCCATCAAATACCCATGGAACCTAGCTCAATCCCAAAACTGCGTTCTCCACTAAGCATGGACATTGCGAGTTCACTCGTATGCCCTTTGGGCTAACCACTGCCCCAGCTACCTTCCAAAGATGTATGAACAATCTGCTGAAGAGTTAATCTTCAAAGATTGCTTTGTATACTTAGATGACATCATTATATTTTCCACTTCATTGGAAGAACACTTGTTGTCACTAAGGAGAGTATTTGGAAAGTTGAGAGACGCCAACTTGAAGCTACAAATGGATAAATGTGAATTCATGAAAAAGGAAACTGAATTCTAGGTCATGTAGTCACTACTGAAGGAATAGTACTAAATCCAGGCAAAATCTCTGCCATTGTCAAATTTCCAATACCAGAAGCGACTAAAACAAATAAAGTCATTCTTAGGTCTGTGCGGGAATTCATTCCTAATTTGCAAACATAGCAAAACCCATGACACTCAAACTAAAGAAAGGAGCTTCATAGACCCAAGGAAGAAAAGTACGTCGAGGCATTTGAGAGACTAAAAGTACTCATCACCTCAGACCCTATCCTTGCGTTCCCAGACTTTGACAAAATGTTCACGGTAACAACCGACGCTAGTAACATAGCATTGGGAGCGGTTGTGTCACAAGACACAAACCGATCTGCTACGCTAGCAGAACCCTAAATGAACATGAAATAAACTATTCAGCCATCGAAAGAATTATTAGCGATCGTATGGGCAACCAAGTATTTCCGTTCATACCTGTTCGTAGAACATTCGAGATACAAAGCGATCATAAACCCTTGATTTGTTGAACAACCTCAAGGAGCCAAATATGAAATTACAAAGGTGGAAAATAAAACTGAATGAGTTTGATTTTAAAACGAGGGGAACGTTGTGAGTTGCTGCGGAGACCGCAACTCTACAGTTATACCCGATACTAAGTCAGTATGGCTCTCCTCCGGCAGACGCCGCTAATATTAAACGACACGACAAGGAGTGCGTGCGAGAGAGACAGAAAATCAGTCTGAGCGTGACGTCGGGGCTGCGTAGCCAGTGCAAATTGATTTGTTCCTTTTGGCTCTAAAAATGATCTGATCTGATCCAGATTCAGCAATCTGATAATATGGTCATTACCTATGATTCTGCGTTTTTAGTTTTCTCGAATGTGCAATATTGTGGATGCAACAGATTTTCGTCCTTTGTGGGGGCGGAAAGGGTGGGGCGAAATTCTGAGATATACGTTTTATAGTGAGATCTAACAGAAGTGCGGATACCAAATTTGGTTACTCTAGCCTTAATAGTCTCTGAGATTTGTGGATGCCCAGATTTTCGTCCTTTGCGGGGGCGGAAGGGGGTGTGGCGAAATTTGGACACGAAACGGTCAAGGTCCGATATCACAGGAGTGTGGATACCAAATTTGGTTGCTCTGGCTCTTATAGGTTCTGAGATCCTTGAACTCATATTTTGCAATTGACAAAACCGACCATGAAACCTGTGTGTTAGAGAGAGACAGAGCGAGAAAGAATGAAATTGTTTTCTTGATTCTGGCTATAATCATTATTCGATCTGGTTCAGATTTCGCACTGTAGAAGATATGGCATCCTCACCGATTCTGCGTTTTTGGTTTATCGTATCTTTAAAAATGTGGATGCCACAGATTTCGTCTTTTGTGGGGGCGGAAGTGGGCGGGGCGAAGTTTTGAAATATTTTTGTAGCAGTGACATATCACAGAAGTCTGGATCCAAAACATCGTTGCTCTAGCTCTTATAGTCTTTGAGCACTAGGCGCTGAAGGGACGGACGGACGGACGACGGACGGACGACGGACGACAGACGGACAGACAGACAGGGCTCAATCGACTCGGCTATTGATGCTGATCAAGAATATATATACTTTATGGGGTCGGAAACGATTCCTTCTGGACGTTACACACATCCACTTTTACCACAAATCTAATACACCCCAATACTCATTTTGAGTATCGGGTATAAAAATGAAATATCTACCAGGCAAAGAAAATCATGTAGCTGATGCCTTATCAAGGGTAAAGATTAATGAAAATCTCCTTGGAGAAGCTTCCAATAGCGTTGGTGCAACTGTACATAGCGCACAGGAAGACAATCTAAATCACATTGCTATCACGGAAAGACCAATTAACTATTACAATCGGCAAATTGAGCTAATAAAAGGCAGTGAAGATAAGGTAGAAACAATTCGTTATTTTCACAAGCTAATCATCAAGATCACGTATAAGGAAATGACTAACACCTTAGCGAAGGATATAATAAAGGAATATCTATGCACCAAAAAGAGCGCATTATATTTCCATAACGAAATAGATTTTCCTCCATTCCAAAAAATTCTAACAATATAACCAAAGCTATTAAATCAAGCACGAAACTCCTAGATATTCAGAATTACGCTGAATTTAAAGAAACCATATTAAAGAATCATAAAGGCTTACTCCATCCAGGGATAGAGAAAACCGTCAATTGGTTTAGGGGAAAATACTATTACCCGGATTATCAAAAACTAATCCAAAACATCATAAACGAATGTCCTACTTGTAATATTGCCAAAACAGAGCATAGAAATACGAAGTTGGCATTCGAAACTACACCGGAAATACTGAACATCAGAGAGAAATACGTCATAGATTTCTATATGGTTGGTAACCAACAGTTCTATCATGTATTGACGTATACTCGAAGTTTGCCACTCTTGTAGAAGTAAAAAGTCGTGACTGGTTAGAAGCAAAAAGAGCCATCATGAAAGTTTTTAACGAGATGGGCAAACAATTGAAATCAAAGCCGATAAAGATTCAGCTTTTATGTGCACAGCATTGCAAGCATGGCTGAATGCGGAAAACGTCAAAATAGAGATCACTTCCAGCAAAAATGGAATATCTGACGTAGAAAGATTTCATAAAACAGTAAATGAAAAATTAAGAATAATATCTAGCGAAGATAACCTAGAAGATAGATTCACGAAGTTTGAATTAATTCTTTATACTTATAATCATAAAACCAAACATAATACCACAAATAGGACACCAGCTGATATATTCATTTATGCAGGCTCACCTGATTATGACACCCAACTAAATAAAGTGAATAAAATTACTCAATTAAATAAAAACCGCATAGAGTATGAAGTAGATACCCGCTATAAACTATCACCTCTAGTTAAGTCTAAGGTAACAAATCCTTTCAAAAGGACGGGCGAAATTAGACAGGTAGACGAAAAACATTATGAAGAAAAGAATAGGGGTAGGAAGATAACTCATTATAAATCAAAATTCAAGAAAAAGAAGAAATCTAATAGAAGCAAATATAATAATTCCAGAGAAACCGAGGAAGTTAATGGAATCGGCGAACTTCAACACAATTAAAATCCTCATCTTCCTCATAATTACCATCGTAATGGCACAGGGCCAAAACATAGAAATAAATCCTATAAAATCCCAAAACGGATATATGATATTCAAAACTGGATCGATTAACATACCTATCAATTACGAATACCATTATCTAACTGTAAATGTAACTAAAACCGAAGAACTATACCAAAATTTATTAATGCAAGCCACTAAATTCCAGGACATAATCCAAATAAAATATCTAGTAGACAAATTGCAAAGAGAAATGAACGGGCTAAAAATAACCAAAAGAAATAAAAGAGGCCTAATCAATATGGTAGGAACAGCCTACAAATATCTCTTTGGAACACTAGATCAGGAAGATAAAGTCGATTTGGAACAAAAAATAGAAAATTTAGCCAGCCATAGCATTCAAATGAATGAACTAAATTTGGTAATAGATGCAGTTAATAGCGGAATAAACGTTATAAACAAACTAAATGAAGAAAAAGACAGGAATCAACAAATAGAAATTTTGATATTCAATCTACAACATTTCACAGAATATATCGAAGATATAGAACTAGGTATGCAATTAACTAGGCTCGGTATATTTAATCAAAAATTATTAAAACAAGACTACCTGGAACAAATAAATTCTGAGAAAATACTAAATATAAAAACCTCCACATGGCTAAAATCCGATACCAACGAAATTCTAATAATTTCCAACATTCCCAAAGACATTACAAAAGTACCAATCTATAAAATCGTTCCGTATCCAGACGAATTAAATAACATGTTAACAGATATGACATACGACAAGTACTACATAAAAAATGAAGAAGTATTTGTTAAAGAAACTAGATTGAAAACCAATGACAATTGTATAAAAGGAATTTTAATGCAAATTCCCACTAAATGTCCATATTCAAAAACTTTTCAAAACTTTCAAATAAACTTTATTGAACCCAATATACTAATCACATGGAATCTTTCCAAAACAACGCTATGCCAGAATTGTGTAAACCAAGAAATCATAGCGGAAGGAAATACCATTATAAAAATCTACAACTGTTCAATCCAATTAAATGAATTTACAATATCAAACACAATGTTAGATTTTGCCCAGAATGTTTATGTCAACAACAACATAACTAAAATAAAACCACTGTCGTATGTCCAAACTAATGAAATAATTATGCAATACACCAAATATAGTAACCTATTACAAATAAGTCTACTAATTTCATTTGTCATAATTATATTAGTACTACTAAGTTATGTAGCTGTTAAATTTAAGGAAACTTCTAAAAGAGTCACGGATAAATGTACTAACCCTATAATAGAAGCAGAAGAGGAACCAACCTCAGCCACCGCACTTGACACCCCGTCACTATACCCGAGGGTAATCGCCTAGGGACAGGCTAATAACAAACGTTGGGGAGTGACATATCCATAATTCCACACATCCCATACACATTATGCTTATGTACAATTCATCCACCCCATCCACACAAGTAACAGGACCCCACTCAAGAATCAATAACTGTTTCTTCCATACTCCAAGCTAGGGCCCCCCCATAATATAAACAATGGACCACATTGTTTCATCAACATTAGAATCACGCCACTCTCGAGAAATCGATTCTTTAGAATCACGCCACTCATGAGGACCAATCAAAGCTAGACATAAAACCAAGGAGTATCACATTCCTAGCTCCGTCATGTAATGCAACACCGATCGCCAGCAGTGGATACCTTTCATCAAAGCCGACGCATCCCCAAATATCGATCCAGGCACGTACGCCACCGACACAAAGATGCAGCCGAGGAAAGCAACGCCCGAAGCCAGAGTCGGGAGTTCCAAGAGAAGGGCTCATGGAAACTAGCCAGCAGCAGAGAGATCAGTTCCGTTTGAGACAAGCAGACCCAAAGTCAAGTCTGGGAATTTATTTAAATCTTGTGACATAAAGATATTTAAGTTGTAAAATAAAAGTCTTTTTTAAAAAACTTAAAATCGAGTTGCGGATATTTAACTATATATATATAAAAACGATCTGGTCTGATGAGCTCGTGAGGTGGCTCAAAGGGGCCTAGCTGAGGCCACCGGACGGGTCGCAGGTTGCGGATAGCGAACGACCTACCTATATACAGGTCATATAGGTAGGTCAGCTGCGAATAATCGGACATCCCTAGGGAGAGTACCGAAAATAAGCAGCCCCGGACAGCCAGCGGGTGTTCGCGAAGTAGCAACACTGACGAATCGCTTGTGGTGCCGCCTCGTATAAGTAGCTCACACACTCCCCTATCCCTACACACTACCTACCCACATCCCAACCCCCCACATTCAGCTCACACCGGGCCGGACTAAGAGTGTTATTCGACCCGTGCCGAGAGTCAGCCTGGCTGGGGCCCGGTATATAAAACTAGCCCAGTCGTTAACGGAGAGCTCAGGGACTTGGCAGCCCCCTGTTCTAAGTATGCCTTATCCGGGCAACGTGGATCTCTGCCCGGACGGACCGTACCCCTTCTCTGCAGCTCGTGGGAAAAGAATGGAAGAATTTAAAAACAAAAAAAATGAGTCTGGCACTCCCCAAATGCCAACAGGGAGCAATCCCAAACAGGGGAAGGCAGCGGCCCAAAGGCCTGGCCCGACCCGCAAATCAGCAGGGAAAACCTGCGCGGCGGAAGATGCTAGGGAGAGCCCCAAGGGGTCCCATCCCGGTGTCGGGGTGGGTGGTGAATTGGCTCCCAAAATCGATACCTTGGCAGAGTGGCTATGCAATCCTGCGGCTGCTCTGCCTGCTGGTAAAGTGGCGGGTGATGAGTCACCATCTACTAGTGTCCAAGCCAAATCTTTTACATATGCCGATAGAAGGAGTGCTGGCAATATACTCCGTCGGCAGAACGCAAGCCAGATGTCCAGCCCGACGGACAAATGGATAAAGAAGGTTGAGTGGGCCTCGAAGGTGCTGCCGAACTTTGGCAAGGAAGCACCGAAGAAGGATGCCCCTCAGCCAAAAAGGCAGCGCTCACAAGAGACTCCGGGCCGACACCGAAGCGCTCCAGAGTGCTGCCTAACACATCATTCGCGCAGATTGCCAGAGAAAGGACGCTGATTGGCGTCCTGGACAAAGGCAGCGCGGACTCCCGGATACCTAGAAACCAGTGGAAGTGGGTGGAAGCGGCACTGGCCGACCGCTGCTTCGAGCTGCTGGAAAAGCAGCCTGGACCCCCCCGGTCTGCAAAGACATGGGCTGGTACCAGGGCTGCATAAAAATCGTAGCCTGTGAAGACGAGCGCTCCGTACAGCTGTACAAAGCAGCGGTAGCGCAAGTCGGGAAGTCTACCCAGGGGCGAAGCTCGTCGCTGTAGACTGGAGCGAAGTGCCCAGTAGACCAAGGGCGAGAGTCTGGGTGCCCGCCTCCATGAAGGAGCCGGAGCGCATCCTAAAAATGTTGCAAAGATGCAACCCCCACCTCCCAACAGCAGATTGGAAGGTGGTCAAAGTTGAGACGACACAGGGCCCCACAAACCAGGCGGTGGTCGTCCTCAACAAAGAGTCGCTGGCCCCGATTGAGGCTGCCAAAGGCGAGCTCAATTTTGGGTTCAGCTCTGTGACCGTAAAGGTCTACAAGTCGGATGCGGCGGCCGAGGCACGTCCTGTCGACAAGCCAGTTGAGCAGGACGCTGCCTCGGAGATCGAAGCACCCGACGATCACACAGAGATAGACCCAGAGGGCTACTCCACCGATGGCACGCTGAGATGCGACTTCGAGGCGATGTGTTGCCACGAGGAAGTCGAGGACGATCCGGATGCCAACATTACAGTGGTGGAGAACACTAAGGATGTCCTTGAGGCTCCTTCAGATCAATCTCCACCACTGTAAAGCAGCATCCGCTGCTCTTATACTCCGCCTCGAAGAGAGCGGAGCAGACGTAGCCCTGATCCAGGAACCTTGGATAGTGGGAGACAAGGTTTGTGGACTAGGTCGAAGGAGTACAAGATAATTGTAGCTCAACATGAAGGTAAAACCCGCACCTGCATTCTCGCCAGAAAGCACCTTAATATCTTTCTGCTCCATAACTATAGCGATAGCGACAACACGGCGGCAAGCCTAGAGCTGAAAGGGACACATCTAAGGCTGATGTCGTCCTACATGGCCCATGAGGGAAACGATCCTCCCAACGACCTGGTTCGCAAACTAGCCAGCGACAGCGAGAGGTCGGACATAGACCTATTAATAGGTTGCGATGCCAACGCTCACCACACTCAATGGGGGAGCTCGAACACAAATGTAAGGGGTGAGTCACTTTTCAGCTTCATCCTCAACTCAAATCTATTTATTTGTAATCGGGGCAACGACCCCACTTTTATAATTAAAAATCGACAGGAGGTTATTGACATCACCCTAGTGTCTTCCAACCTGTTAGACATAGTCAAGAGTTGGCAAGTCCTTGATGACCACTCTTTCTCTGACCACAGATACATCGAGACCACACTATCCCTCGAGTGTCCGAAACCTAAGGACTATATTAATCCCAGGAAAGCCAACTGGGAAAAATATAGCTCAGCCCTGGAGGACTTACTCCCCTCCAAAGCACCATCATGCCCTGACACAAAAGACGACCTAGATCGCCTAGTGAACAGGTTCACAGAGGCATGCAACAAAGCCTTCGCGGCAGCGTGCCCCTCTAGCAAACCTAGGGGGAAAAAGAAACCCCCTGGTGGTCAAAACAAATAGACATCCTACGTAAAAGCTGCAGGACCCTCTTCAACAGGGCCAAAAGCGCGAACGAGGAGCACCACTGGGCAGACTACAAAATCAGTCTGTCACTATATAAAAAGGAAACAAGGAAAGCAAAAAGGGCCTCTTGGCAAAAATTTTGCTCGGAAATTGAGGAAACGTCAGAGGCCGCAAGGCTTCGCAAGATTCTCTCAAAAACTAACCCCTCGGTAGGGTATCTTAAAAGGAATGACTGCACGTGGACTAACTCCAGTGAGGAGTCCCTGCAGATTCTACTAGACACACATTTTCCAGGGTGCACAACCATCGAGACGGCACATCTTCCAGGAGAGGGACCGGTAACCTCGATGGATCACATCCTCACAAAACGTAACATAAGCTGGGCAATAAACAGCTTCAACCCGTTCAAATCGCCAGGCCCAGACCAGGTAATCCCGGCCCAACTTCAGAAGGCCGGGGATACGGCCATCAACTGGCTACAAGGTATCTTCAGGAAGATACTGGCTGTGGGTACAATCCCGCGAACATGGCTTAAGGCAAAGATAGTCTTCATTCCCAAAGCTGGGAAAGCCTCGCACTCAGCTGCAAAAGACTTTAGACCAATCAGCCTATCGTCCTTCCTCCTCAAAACCTTTGAGAGACTCGTCGGGCTGCAACTGAGGACAACTATACACCCTCAGTTGCTGTCAGGCGCACAGCATGCCTACCGGAAAGGAAAATCCACGGAAACGGCTCTTCATGAAGTGATCTCAGCGGTAGAGAAATCTCTGCATCACAAAGAGTACTCACTCATAGCCTTTCTCGATATTGAGGGAGCTTTCAACAACGTTGTACCGGGCGCCATTACAGAAGCCCTGACTGACCTGGGGGTGGACCGTCACTTGGTGATGCTCATTGATCAATTGCTCACATGCAGGAAGGTGACATCATCGATGGGATCGTCCGCCCAGTCAAGGTATGTCAACAGAGGCACCCCGCAAGGTGGTGTCCTGTCTCCTCTTCTGTGGAACATAGCAGTCAACAAGATTCTATGTGACCTAGAAGGGGGGGGCTGCAATGTCGTGGCCTATGCGGACGACGTTGCGATTATCTTCTGGGGAAATACCCCCAAAAACTGTGCGACTTAATGTCCACAAAGCTAGCGCAACTGTCGGATTGGACAGAATCGCGCGGACTGGGAGTAAATCCCTCAAAAACGGAACTCGTACTATTCACAAATAAATACAAGGTCCCGCCCCTCAACCCTCCAATACAACAAGGATGCAGGCTCTCCTTTAGCGACAGTGCCAGTTACTTAGGGTTGGTAATTGACAAGAAGCTTAGCTGGAACCTGAATGTCAAAGACAGAGTGAAGAAGGCAATGACTGCACTCTACACATGCAAAAAAGCTATTGGGCTAAGATGGGGTATGATCCCAAGCATAGTCCAATGGATATATCAAGCTAGAGTTAGACCAATACTACTCTACGGAGTTACGGTGTGGTGGCCGGCGCTATCAAAAAGGGCGATCACCAAGCAACTGGGCAAAGTCCAGCGGACTGCCGCCCTATGCATCAGCGGAGCTCTTCGCACCACCCCAAATGATGCGCTAAATGCCATCCTATGCCTACAGAGCCTTGACCTCGCCGGAAAGGAACGGGCAGAAGCAGCAGCAATACGTCTAAGAGACTCAGATCAATGGGTGACACAGTGCATAGGTCACTCAGCCATATTAAATAATAGCAGTACCGTCCCTCAAAAACAGACTACCAAGTTCCAAGAGAGTACACAGACACTCCCTTCGACACAATCATCCCCACAGAGACGAATGGCTCAAGGGACTCCCAGGCCCAGATGGGGCCATAAACATCTTCACAGATGGATCAAAGCTGGACGACAGAGTCGGAGGGGAATCTACTCTGAACAGCTAAGCATAAGGCATTCCTTCAGACTCCCAGATCATTGCAGTGTCTTTCAAGCGGAAGTCATAGCAATCAGGGAGGCTCTAGACTGCCTACAAGCGGCTGCCGTCACGGCAACCAAGCTAAACATTTATAGCGACAGCCAGGCTGCGATCAAATCGCTAAGCGCGATTTCCTCGAGCTCGGCCACCGTGGCAGACTGCCGCAAATCTCTGCACGAGATGGCTCAGCAATTTGCTATTAGCCTGATTTGGGTCCCGGGCCACCGGGACATCGAGGGCAACTGTATAGCGGACGAGCTGGCCAGATCTGGCACTAAAATCCCCCTTCTCCAAGACAAGGAGGATATCTGTATGCCAATGGCCACCTGTAAGCTCATTATAAGGGAGCAATACAAGCGACTAAACAACGATATGTGGCAAACAGTGCCACGATGTCGCACAACTCGGCAAACATGGCCGACCATGGACATGAAGCGCACCTCCGAGCTCCTCAAGTTAAGCAGGAAAAGGTGCAGCGTAGTCACACGTTCCCTCACGGGACACTGGCTAATAGGCACCCACGCTAACAGGCTGGGGGCCCCACATAACGATTTTTGTCGCAGCTGTAGAGACGAGGAAGAGGAGGAGACAGTGGAACATCTGTTCTGCTCCTGCCCAGCTCTCAGCAGAAGAAGGCTACAGCACCTGGGCTCAGCCTTTCTACACGACATCTCAGAGATGTCCAAACTATGTCCCAGGAGGATAGCGAACTTTGTGAGAGAATCTGGATGGGATAATTGCTGACAGGAAGTCTCACAACGCAGGAAGGAAATGATCCTATGCGGTATCACAACGAGCCGAAACCGGCCTAAGTGTGACGGGTTCCGAGCCCGGCAGCCGCCTCAACCTAACCTAACCTATATAAAAACGAGAGAATAAGAATCGAAATCGTAAACAAAAGCAAGATCAGACTGGGGTGCATTATACACACTGAGCAGACGGGTTTGAATCATTATACGTTGTATGCATATCTACACTTTCAAGCCAATAGGCTCTTTTGACCTCCATCTTGGAGCCGTCCGTATATATATTGAGGTGCTCCGTTTGGTCTCTTCCGATTTTCCAGTTTTCAGGTCCCAAGGATGCAGTTGTTTTTACGTCGAGGCATGTTTGGGGGGGTCATGTAATCAGTTGATCTGTTCATTTCCCTTCCAATTGAACTATGCCCGTATTCTTGTGGCGATATATTTCCTGAAGCGATGAGGCGTTGTGCTGCCTTTCCTGCAGTCAGACGGGCGTGGATGTCTAGGGGTTCGATTCCAAGTAGGGTTTCGAGTGCTTTTGTTGGGGTTGACCTCAGCGCCACTGTAATACAGAGCAAAGCCTGTCGCTGAGTCCTTTCCATAAGCTTATGATACGTTTTCTTTCCAGTAGCTTGCCACCACACTAAGACTCCATACAGCAGAGTTGGTCGCACCACCGAGATGTAAATCCAATGCATCAGAGCCGGAGATAGGCCCCATGTGCTGCTGAGCATCTTCTTGGATGCATAAAGCGCAATGGTGGCCTTCTTCACCCTTTCCAATACATTGGGTTTTCATGCCAGTTTACTATCCAGTACTGTGCCCAGGTATTTGACTTGTGTTTTTGGGTTTAGCCTAGTTTGATTGATCTTCGGGGGGTCCATATCGGTACCTTGTACCTCTTGGTAAAGAGGATGAGGTCCGTCTTGTCCGCGTTGATACTGAGTCCTACTTCTTCCGCCCACTCGCGTATCTCCCTGAGTGTTCGTTGCATTAGTGAGCTGAGGGTCGATGGGCAAACACCCGTAATAAGTATGCTTATGTCGTCCGCATAAGCTGTTATTATTGGGGCCTTCCTTTCGTATCTCTTGATGAGGTCGTCGACCACCAGATTCCACAGGAGGGGCGACAGGACTTCACCCTGGGGTGTGCCTCTGTGTGCCTCTTTCACCATGGAAGCGGTGCCCCACTCTGATTGCACCCGTCTGCAACCTGGGAGGTTCCTTATCCACAGGTTGATTGCTGGGTGTGTATTAGTTGCTACCAGGCAATTTGTTATTGCTTCCGTAGCCACGTTGTTGAATGCTCCGGAGATGTCCACGAATACTCCCAGTGCATACTTTTTATTGTGAAGGGCTTTCTCAATGGAAGCTACTACCGAATGTAGTGCGGTCTCCACCGATTTCCCTTTAGTATAGGCATGCTGGTTGGTTGACATCAGTCCCCCTACCTCATTCCTGATGTGTAAGTCCAGCAGCTTTTCTAGCGTTTTTAATATAAAGGAGGTAAGGCTTATCGGTCTATAGTCCTTGGGACTCGCATGGCTGCACTTTCCTGCCTTTGGGAGGAAGACAACTCTCGAGGTTCTCCATTGGATAGGGATATAGCCAGTACTTATACAAGCTGTGAATATTGCGGAGAGCCATGGGTAATCGCCTCTTTGGTCACCTGCATCATGGCTGGGAATATCCCGTCAAGTCCTGGTGCTTTTGTGACCGCAAAGGAGTCTATTGCCCAGTGGATTCGCTTGGTGGTTAACAAATCTGTTGGGGGGTGTTGTTCCTCGGTTGCTAGGTCCTGGTGCTCTTTGGCATCAGCGACCTCGGTGCAACCAGGGAAATGTTCCTCCATTAGTGCTGTTAGGGCTTCGTCACTGCCTTCTGTCCACTGTCCGTCATCTAGCTTTAATTGGCTTTGTATGGTAGGCTGCTTAGAGAGCAGCTTCCGTAGCCGTGCGGTTTCTGGTACTTTCTCGATGTTGGAGCAGAAGGTCCTCCACGAGTTCCGTTGTGCTTTACGTATTTCCTTCTTGTAGCTCCTGAGTAGGAGTCTGTATTCCTCATAGACGATCCCTTCGTTCGCTTGTTTGGCGATCTTAAAGAATTCCTTGAGGTTGTCCCTTTGAAGAGAGAGATCCCGGCTCCACCAGAGTGGCTTGGTCCTCTTCTTCGTCCTCGAGGGTTTGCACGATGTGTGGTAGGCGTCCAGCAACGCGTTGGATAGGGTCTCTAGAGACTTCTCTATGTCCTCCGCGGATTTCACTGTGCCCGGACTCGCGAGCTTCGAAGTAACTGTCTTTTTAAACTTTTCCCAGTTTGTATTCCGGGGGTTTCTATAGACTATTACCTTCGAAGAATGTTTGAAGTCGCACTCAAAACTTAAACTTAAACAACTTAAACTGAATGTACTTGTGATCTGAGAAGGAGGGTCTTTCAAGGACCCTCCAGCTAGATACCGTAGTACTGTTTCCCGTTGCTAGTGTTAGGTCTAGCACGTTGGATGAAGTCGGACCCACGAAGGTGTGCTCCTCCCCGACGTTTGCTATATATAGATTAGTATAAAGTATAAAGTCTAAGAGTGACTCACCTCTATCATTGATGTCGGTGCTTCCCCACACATTGTGGTGGGCATTGGCATCCGTCCCGATGACGAGTTGATAGTTTTTGGTGCCGGCTTCTGTCACCAGGCTCCTGAGTTCGTCGGGTGGTGCGGGTCTGTCGTGAGCCATGTAGCAGGAAGCCACCAGAAGGCGCTTTTCCTCGCTTTCCAGCATCACAACCGTCAGGTCATCCGTGCTGTAATGAGACATAAGGTAAGCATGGATTCCCTTTCGTACGAGTACGACGGTTCTGTTCCTGCTTACCGATGTTACCGAACAGTTTGTGATTTGAGGACTTTAGTCCGGCCACTGAATTGCCTGTCGCAATCCAGGGCTCCTGGACTAGAGCTATGTCGGCGAGCCCTTGCTCCATGGCGATGACGAGCTCCGCCGACGCTACCTTGCTTTTATGCAAGTTTAGCTGCAGAACACTCAGCATGGGTGGCTGGCTCACTTGCATCCGACGGGTTGACTACTAACGTCAGGTCACCGTCTTCCTCGTCTTCGTCCTCAAGCGCAAGACCCTGGGCGGCCTCCACGATGGACTCGAGACCTAAGTCCTTTTCCACCTCGCCTACCTGCAGGGTATGCGCGTCCTTGTCCTCAGGGTGGCGCCTTTTGAGGCGCAGGTAGACGCTACCCATGCCCCACGCCATCTTCCCGAACTTGGGATACAGCAGATCCTCTGCCTCCTTGTTTATTTGGAGGATCACACATTGGTCCCCCTCGTTGGGTAGTGGGCTACCAATGTGTAGGATCCTCCAATCGGTCGTTGGCACGTCCGCGTTTTGCCGCTGAAGGAGCTTCAGCGCTCGGTCTCCCTGGATTGTGATGGGGAAGAGTACCTTCGCCTTAGGCTTGGACGGGATAAGCTCCCGGTCCACAACCTCCAGCTTGGCCCCCTCCCACATCGCCTCCAGTTGGCAGACCGTACGCGTCAGCCACCTTAGGGTTGGATCGTCGTTGCACTTTAGGATCTTAACCCCATTTAGCCACCCAGCACCATCGAACGTGGGCATAGGGGCCGCGGGGTCTTCTTCCATGTGTGCAAACAGTGCGTCGACGAGACGCGCGTGCACAAGCTTCCACTGTGCCGCTGACATCTTGCCGTTTTCCTCGCTCCGGTCGATGAGTGCCACGATCAAATGTCGTTTGGTCACATCGCTGACCTTCGCGTTCGATTTCGATGGCTTATTGGCCACTTTCGGTGGAGGGGCTGCACTCTTGGGCCCGCGTTGCCGCTTGCTCGCCGGAGTGTCTTTAATGGCACTCTCAGTCGAGCGTTGCCTCTTGGTGGCCATCATCTCCTCCACCTTATTGGCATATTCGCCATTCGACGCCCTCATCCGTGGCATCTGGGCGTAATGTAGTCGGCCCTCCTCTACTCGCTGCTCGGCCCAGGCTAGCTTGACCTTCTCCTCCTGGGAGATGTCTACTTTACCTTGCAGCCGGCTTTTGATATTGAGGGCCGCTTTGTATTGTGCTTTGGCCTTCATCCCCTCCTTGGAACGCTTCGGCCCTTCCCTACGCAGGGAGCTGGTGCCTGGTTCCGGTGAGCGGAGAAGGCTCTCTTCCTCCGTCCTGCTCATAGAGAGCACGCTCTCCAGATCCGTGTCTGTGTCGACTGTGGCATCTGTGCGGCTCAACTTGCAGGCTGCGGAGTGAGTTGTTTTTGTTGTTGTTGTTGTGGCAGTAGCTTTACAACTGACTTGGCCTGCTCCCGCCAAGTCTGAGGTGTGACCGCTGGCGACACGCAGAGAGGATTGCTCCTCCCCGTGCCCGCCGGTGGTAGCAGTCACGCTTCCCACCGACGTTTGGGTTGACATCCCAACAAATATATAATGCATACAATACAATTACGCTACAAACACCGTCGCATAGTCATCAGCCAGTTGTTTTGGTTTTCATAAATTTAATTGTTATGCTCTATCGCGAAAATTGAACCAAAAAGTAACAAACTAAAGAAAATTTAGTGTGCATATGCACATATGTATGTAGATATGTACGCGCGTAACATCAAAGAGGGGTGTTAATAAAGTTTCAGTTACATTACGTTAAACTGCTGATGTTTATGCGTTGGAACTTGATAATGAATTAAATGTAAATTGGACAAAACTCGATCCCGTGCGGCTGCTTTGTAGACTCTTGTCCGCCTGAAGTTGGTTAGAGGTCAACAGGTGCGATGTATATGGTTCCTGACCGTACTGACGAATCTTCCGCCAAGCCTATATTTAGTTATATATGACTGAGCAGCACTAAATATTCTTCGCGGTTGAGGCTGATCTGGTTCACTTGGATCTTTGGAGATTCCGAACTCGGTAGTAATATAAGGTCCAGAAAGGATGAATTATGGTTGGAGTTGGAGAGACCTCGACAGCTGTACGCCCAAGCCAGCTCCCAGGGTAGTCTTCTCGAGACTATACCACGATGGGGCAGCTTAGGTACACTTCCCTGCAACATAGGTTATGTCAGCACGTGCACGGCATTAATATGAAAACATACCTTTTTCCCCAAATATATCTGCACTAAATTCTTCTTATTCACTGACCACTGGACTGTACGGCACTTGTAATTATATGCTTCCAGCATATATATGTGGAAATATATATATTTTCCGGACAGCACAGTGTCCACTGTGTATGCTGCTCGCACTCGGGAATTATCACGTCTTTACAGATCGATCAACTTTCTTCTTTTGTTCAAAGCAGTAATAGACGATGGACTGAGTAGCCTGTGCAGCAGAGCTTTTGAGCTTTTTACTAACTGTGCAATCGTATGATCTAGAACATTCGAGCAGCATTAGACGATCGTCTAATGCACAGCATAGCTTAACTGTGCAATCGTACGATTGCCGTCTATGCTTCCCAATGTCCGTCGCTTGCATGTGTGCGTGGGCGTTCGGACTTAAGAGCGGCTAAAGCTTTGATCCAACCTTAAGAGCGGCTAAAGCTTGATCATTTGAAAGATCACTAGGGGGTCTCACGAGACGAAAGAAGATAACCAATTCCCTATATTTTTGTGCTGGCTACTACACCACAGATATTTATACAAGACCTGCTCGACGAATAATTATCTGAAGAACCTGATTAGGAGAGATTATTTCCTGATCTGAATGTCTTTCAGATGATACACGCCGAGATATTTCTTGTTCTCATCGACCAATTCGTAATAGTACGGACTTCGGTTTTTAATTACCTGAGCGGGAATGAACACAGGGGCTAGTTTAGAACTAAACTTTTGTATAGCACTACTTTGTGTGAAATTTCTAGCATATACCAAATCTCCAATCTTTAATTGTGTATCACGGCAGCGTAAATTGTATCTACGCGAATTTTCTTCGTGTGCCTTTTTGACATTTGCTTTAGCCTGTTGCCGGATTAGCTGCAAGGAATCTGGGTTCTCTATTCTAGTATCGTCGTTCAAAAGGTCTAGTTTACGCAAGAGTGCGTAATCCTTCCCATTCAACATCATGTTTTGACCAAATGCTAGAAAATATGGAGAATACCCTGTACTCCTATGTAAGGTAGATCTCAATGAACCACTAATGGCATTCAGGTTACAGTCCCAATTGGAATGTTCGTTACCGATATAAGCTCGTATCGCAGCTATCACGGATCTGTTCAGTCGCTCGCTGGCATTCGCTTGCGGTGAATAAATAGCTGTGCATTTTTGTGTTATACCGAAGCTATTTAAAAATGCCTGAAAGTAGCTAGATTTAAATTGGGATTTAAATTGGGACAAGATGACTTCTGGCACCCCAAATGTATAAAAGAGAGACCCTTCCAGATATTCACAGATCTTTGGGGCTTTAAATTTCTTCAGGGGACACAGAAAATGGAACTTAGTATTGTGATCGACAACTATGAGCAATCCTATGTTTCCCTTTTTCGTGCGTGGGTATGGTCCTAAGAGATCTATGTATAATTTCTGAAACGGCCTATCCGAAGTGAATGGTTTACCCATAGGAGGTCTAAGAATCATATTCGGACTCTTGGTCGTGCGACAAACGGTGCATTCAGATATGTACTTGCGCGTCTGGCTAACCATGCGAGGCCAGAATAAATATCTTTTAAGCTTCTCTATGGTTTTACTCATCCACAATGTGCGGAGCTAGTGGCGTCATGAGCTTGATATAATACGTTCGTAATTAACCCTGACGGAACCCAAAGTTTCCATGATGCGTTCTCTTGAGACTCATCTCCCGAAGCGAATACTGTCCTTTTGAAAACTTGACCGTCTATCACTTTCAAGTCTGGGAACTTACTCTGATTCTGTTGAATGCTTTCTATTAAACTCGGATACTCAGCTGATTTGAATTGATCTGAGTCTAGATCAACCATGGGGTTTGTTTGCGTGAGCTCCTCTATAGCCGGTTCATCCTGACGCGATAGAGTGTCAGCGACAACATTCAGTGTCCCCTTTCTAAGTAGGATATTAAATGTGAAACTTCGCAATTTCATAGACCATCTGGCTAATCTACCCGATAAATCTTTTTGTTGCATTAACCATTTAAGTGCTGCGTGATTGGTTATGACTACGAAGTCCTGTCCCTCAATATAAGAGCGGAATTTTTGTATCCCCTTTATGACTGCTAAGCACTCTAGTTCGGTAACCGAATAATTACGTTGTGCCTTGGATAATTTTTTCTGACATGTAAGCAATTGGCAATTCAACGCCGTCGCGTTCTTGCGCTAAAACACAGCCGATTCCGTAAGTGCTAGCATCACAGAGCAAAATAAAAGGTTTTGAGAAGTCAGGAGTTATCAAAATGGGTGATGCGGTTAAACAGGACTTTAAGGTCTCAAACGACTGTTGAGCATCCTCATTCCACTGTAAATCTTTTTTCTTCTTAAGCAACTCGGTTAGGGGAAAACTAACGGTAGCATAATTTTCAACGAAACGTCGGTACCAACCGGATAACCCCAAAAATCGACGCAGTAGCTTAACGGTAACTGGCACAGGGAACTTCGAGATGGCCTTGATTTTGTCTGGATTTGTCTTTATCTGACCATTACCAATAATAAAACCCAAATACGTGATTTATTTTATGCAAAAGTTCGATTTCCCTATGTTAATGGCTAGATTTGCTTTGCGTAGACACAACGCTATCTCCTGTAACAACAGTAAATGCGACTCGAAGTCCTCTGATAAATCAAGTAGATCATCTAAATATACAAACACACGTGTACGAAGATGAGCTGGAATAACTCGATCCATTAGTCTACAGAGAGTTTGAGCGGCATTGCAAAGACCAAAAGGCATCATTTTATATTGATATAACGGTCGGTTAGGCACTGTAAATGCAGTGTACTGTCGCGATTGTTCATCCAACGGGATTTGCCAAAATGCGTGTTTCATGTCTAATCCAGTGATGTAACGAGCGGGTGGTAACCGACTTAGAATACCATCAATATGTGGTAACGGATATGCATCCCGTCTTGTAACCTTGTTCACCTCTCTTGAATCGAGACACAGTCTATATTTTCGCCTTTCTTTACCAAAACGCAATTACTGCTCCAGGGACTAGTCGACTCCTCTATAACATCGAGCGCAAGCATATTGTCCACCTCGGCAAACATCAATTTCTCAATGGCTGGTGATACCAACCAATGTCGTTGCTTTACGGGAATAGCTGCTCCAACATCTATAGAGTGTGTGACTAAGCTGGTACGGCCTAATCCTTCAGTAGCGAAAGATGGAAAACAACCTATCACTTTATCTAAGCGAATTCTCTCGTCTGCTGTCAATTTATGTAGGTTCGGTGGTTCTTCGACGTCATCCGTACCTCCAACATCTAATTCAGATAACTCTGCAGTGTGTGTGATTTTATCTAAAAGTCCAAATTTTTGCCAGAAGTCTATCCCCAAATAGACGTCTTGCTTGAGTTCAGGAATAAGAAACATTTCTAGGTCTGCCGTGCATCCACGGTAATTAATTTGTGTTACCAGCTTGCCTATAACCTTACTTTCAGTATCGTTAGCCGTTCGTATTGCTCCTGAACACTTTTTAATCTTGCAATGCGCCAACATTTCTTTCGCGGCTGAGCCTCCAATACAACTGATTGTGGCCCCCGAATCCAACAAAGCTACGTAATCACTGCCTTCAATGGTGACATTGGTAAACAGCCGTTATCCGAACTAAGAAATATAGCTGAAACAAACTTGTTTTTATTCTTGCGAACCATCTTCCAAAATTGTCTTAAACGTTTAGTTGAACGTGTTGGAACTGTGTGTGACGTTGTATTTGACACACTTTATTATGCTCGACCAGGTCATCGAATAGCTGCTCGCTATCGTCTGGACCTGACAATTCCAATACGTATGAGCGAAGAGTCCTTTGCTTGACCGATTTTATATCGTTATAAAACTGCTCGTGCTTACGTACCTTCCGTCGTAATAGCGATCTGTTGGCAATTTTTAAGTGAAGAAGCTCGTGGTAAAGTGTGGGCTTGGAATTTCTAATAAGTAGATTCACAACATCTTCTGTAACCGAATTTTGAAGCCTATCCACGAGATCTTCGATAGCACATTGAAAGTCATCGAATGATTCGTTTTCGCCCTGACGACGTTTCCTAATCTTTTCCTAGATATCATAGTCGGTCTCAACATCTTCAAATCTCCGTCTAAACTTTATACAAAACGTATCCCAATTAAAGTTTGGGTAAGTTCGATGGAATTTCCAGTACCAATCACTAGCTTTTCCCGCGAATAAAAGATACAAGTGATCACAAAGCAATTGATAATTGTTATAAAGATTTTGTTGCGTTAGAGAACGTACTCGATAAATGAACTCATCCATCCTCATGCATGTTTTTGAACCATCGAATTTAATGCGCCAATTCTGCATTATACTGGAAACTTTTGCTGGTGCTACGTGTGAGCTCGAATTACTTCGATTTGCACTCGCTCTTGAAAAATCTAAAAGAACTTCTGCGTGACTATCTCGTGCTTGACCGGAAACATCGGGTGTGATATGTTCTGGTTGTGTCAACTGGAGTGACGCTAATTGATTTTGAATCGAAGATTCAATTGTTTTGCTTAAAAATGAAGTTAGTTGTTCCATTAACTGAGCCTGTTGAATGCTTACAGCAGACTGGACGTAGTTAGCGATTTCCACTTGAGTGGTTATTGGAAGGGTTGTGTTGTTGGTTTCAGTTTCTGTTGGTGAGCGATCTAACCGGGATCGTTGAGTTGATCTCGTATTCATACCCCTTCTAATAAACTTTTGGCCCTTTTTAGGTCGATTAGACGTTCCGTCTATTGTGCTAAAAGATTCGTTAGCACTAGTTGGACGTGTTCCTTCGGCGTTAAGCTCGGCTAAGAACGTGTTGTTAGAGAATGTTAGTGCCAGAGCAGAACAATCTAATGAACAGGTGGGACATTTTGGGTTTGTCCTAATCTGTTCCAAAATACAAGGTTTATGGAATTTGTGTATACACGGGGTGTTGGCTATAATCTGACTAGTTCCCAATACTTCGTTGCAAATTCTACAAAATGGTTCTGCTTCCTGCAAAGCAGTTGTTATATCATCTGTACTTCGCCTTACAGCCATTGTATATCAGACAATATTTAAGGAATTAAAGAAAAACTAATAAAAAACGAGGGGAACGTTGTGAGTTGCTGCGGACACCGCAACTCTACATTTATACCCGATACTTAGTCAGTATGGCTCTCCTCCGGCAGACGCCGCTAATATTAAACGACACGACAAGGAGTGCGTGCGAGAGAGACAGAAAATCAGTCTGAGCGTGACGTCGGGTGCTGCGTAGCCAGTGCAAAATGATTTGTTCCTTTTGGCTATAAAAATGATCTGATCTGATCTAGATTCAGCAATCTGATATATATGATCATTATCTATGATTCTGCGTTTTTAGTTTTCTCGAATCTGCAATATTGTGGATGCAACAGATTTTCGTTCTTTGTGGGGGCGGAAGGGGGTGGGGCGAAATTTTGAGATATACGTTTTATAGTGAGATCTAACAGGAGTTCGGATACCAAATTTGGTTACTCTAGCCTTAATAGTCTCTGAGATTTGTGAATATCCCCAGATTTTCCTCCTTTGTGGGGGCGGAAGGGGGTGTGGCGAAATTTGGACACGAAACGGTCAAGGTCCGATATCACAGGAGTGTGGATACCAAATTTGGTTGCTCTGGCTCTTATAGGTTCTGAGATCCTTGAACTCATATTTTGCAATTGGCAAAACAGACCATGAAACCTGTGTGTTAGAGAGAGACAGAGCGAGAAAGAATGAAATTGTTTTCTTGATTCTGGCTATAACAATTATACGATCTGGTTGAGATTTTTTACTCTAGAATATATAGTTATCCTCTACGATTCTGCGTTTTTGGTTTTATTGTATCTTTAAAAATGGGGATGCCACAGATTTTCGTCCTTTGTGGGGGCGGAAGTGGGCGGGAAAAAGTTTTGAAATATTTTTGTAGCAGTGACATATCACAGAAGTCTGGATCCAAAACATCGTTGCTCTAGCTCTTATAGTCTTTGAGCACTAGGCGCTGAAGGGGACGGACGGACGGACAGACGGACAGACAGACAGGGCTCAATCGACTCGGCTATTGATGCTGATCAAGAATATATATACTTTATGGGGTCGGAAACGATTCCTTCTGGACGTTACACACATCCACTTTTACCACAAATCTAATATACCCCAATACTCATTTTGAGTATCGGGTATAAAAATTATATAAGAAGGTATTAATTGTAATAATAATGTCTGTCTTTCCAACATGCCAGAATACTTACAAAATATCTATTTGGTTTCAATAGGCTTTTCTATTTTCGTTAATATGGACTATTTATAAGTTAATGACCTTGTGCACTGAATCATTGGACAACTATCGCGATTTGGCAATATAAAATTGTAAATCCGAATAACTCAAGATGCCTAAAGTGAAAAAGCAGGTTTGCTTTGGTCGGTCAATCCAAAATGAAATGAACTGGAACCGCAAAATCATAAAACAATTCCTGTTTATTCTGATCACTGTATGGTATTGCATAACTGTCTCTGATACTCACAATTCGATACCATAGGTCTGTTTTGGTCAACCAATCCGAATCAATTGAATTGCAGTTGCTAAATCCGAAAACCGAGTCTAAGTATAAATTTTGAAATCTTTAACCTTTATGCAATCTTTTGCAAAAGAAAATGTGTCGCTGAAATTTTGATGTATTACCGGTTGAGCTTGTAGAACCAAGGCAAGATTTGCTTGTCTTATTAAAATAAACGGCCTATATAGTAAGACAATATAAATCCAAATTTTAATATCGGCTCTTAATTGGTTTTAGATTCTAAGGCAAGTTGTCGGGCCCCACGTTGGGCGCTATAAATGTGTAGTGTACCAGAGTTTAAATATATTAATATGTAAACAGATATATAGGCCCTTGATATCAGCAGAAGACTATGACTGAACTTAAGGACGGCGTACAAATAGGGTTGGTCGTGTGCACTCTTGCTAGGCTCGGGTCTAGCTCGCCGGATGGTCGGGGTTCTTCCTCACCTAATTGTACTATCGTACTCCACTACATTTAAATAGTGCACTTTACGGGAAACTATAAGTGATTATACAAAAACAAAGTAAACTGAAATACTGATAGCGCCGACACGCCAAATAAAAGCCCTACTGAACCATTTCTATTTAGAGAGAACCTTGGTGTTGATTGCCCCTCTCTTCTGTACCCACTCTACCATGACAATGCGTTCGAGTTCTTGCATTGTCCCTTGATGAATCCTTTACTAAGATTTACCACATTTTTTAAGATCCTGGCACGGATACTCGACAGACCATTTTTATGATTTTAAAGATTCATTTCAATTCAAAACGATTCATATTTTAATATAATGGGAGACTTCAATTTCAATATTCATTACGTTGCAGTTGTAGAAACACAACAATTGACTTAGGTTCTAATTTTTGGGTAATATTCCCTTAATCCTAATTATCATATAAGTTTAGTTATAAATTCATTATTTTAAAGCATGAAAATTATTAGGGTATAGATATATATATATATAAAAACGAGAGAATAAGAATCGAAATCGTAAACAAAAGCTAGATCAGACTGGGGTGCATTATACACACTGAGCAGACGGGTTTGAATCATTATACGTTGTATGCATATCTACACTTTCAAGCCAATAGGCTCTTTTGACCAAACTACTTTTCGCTGTACATAATTACTCACTCCAGCGTTATTGTCTTACGCTGATCGTTGGGCCAAATAATGTCGTAGATGTTGACCGCAGCTGTTTAAAATATGGAAATCATAAATATATAGTGCATACAATACAATTACGCTACAAACACCGTCGCATAGTCATCAGCCAGTTGTTTTGGTTTTCATAAATTTAATTGTTATGCTCTATCGCGAAAATTGAACCAAAAAGTAACAAACGAAAGACAATTTAGTGTGCATAGCACATATGTATGTAGATATGTCGCGCGTAACATCAAAGAGGGGTGTTAATAAAGTTTCAGTTACATTACGTTAAACTGCTGATGTTTATGCGTTGGAACTTGATAATGAATTAAATGTAAATTGGACAAAACTCGATCCCGTGCGGCTGCTTTGTAGACTCTTGTCCGCTTGAAGTTGGTTAGAGGTCAACAGGTGCGATGTATATGGTTCCTGACCGTACTGACGAATCTTCCGCCAATCCTATATTTAGTTATATATGACTGAGCAGCACTAAATATTCTTCGCGGTTGAGGCTGATCTGGTTCACTTGGATCTTTGGAGATTCCGAACTCGGTAGTAATATAAGGTCCAGAAAGGATGAATTATGGTTGGAGTTGGAGAGACCTCGACAGCTGTACGCCTAAGCCAGCTCCCAGGGTAGTCTTCTCGAGACTATACCACGATGGGGCAGCTTAGGTACACTTCCCTGCAACATAGGTTATGTCAGCACGTGCACGGCATTAATATGAAAACATACCTTTTTCCCCAAATATATCTGCACTAAATTCTTCTTATTCACTGACCACTGGACTGTACGGCACTTGTAATTATATGCTTCCAGCATATATATGTGGAAATATATATATTTTCCGGACAGCACTATATATATATGTGTCCACTGTGTATGCTGCTCGCACTTGGGAATTATCACGTCTTTACAGATCGATCAACTTTCTTCTTTTGTTCAAAGCAGTAATAGACGATGGACTGAGTAGCCTGTGCAGCAGAGCTTTTGAGCTTTTTACTAACTGTGCAATCGTATGATCTAGAACATTCGAGCAGCATTAGACGATCGTCTAATGCACAGCATAGCTTAACTGTGCAATCGTACGATTGCCGTCTATGCTTCCCAATGTCCGTCGCTTGCATGTGTGCGTGGGCGTTCGGACTTAAGAGCGGCTAAAGCTTTGATCCAACCTTAAGAGCGGCTAAAGCTTGATCATTTGAAAGATCACTAGGGGGTCTCACGAGACGAAAGAAGATAACCAATTCCCTATATTTTTGTGCTGGCTACTACAAGTTATCGCACCATCTTAACTTCATCATCTTGCGCCACCCCACACATAAACATCTTGCAGCGCTCAGTTCAGAAAGCTGACAAGTTAACACATATTAAAAGTTATCGCACCACCTAAACTTCATCATCCTGCGCCACCCCACACATAAACATCTTGCAGCGCTCAGTTCAGAAAGCTGACACAGCACTGACGCTGTTGTGGGCCGTCCCTCACTCCATTGGCCAACGGCAGTCGCCTGATTCTGGCGGATGTGCTGGGATCAGCGAATTCCATTCTTGCATGAATGGTTCGCGAGCTGGGAATCTGGGGGTTAAGTTTTAGTTTAAAATTGAATAAAGAGATCTTTATCCGTCGCTCCTAATCAAACTCCGGCTAAGCCGTCAACGTATTCATTTAATTGGGTTATCGCGCCTTAAGGGCCGGTAATAACGGAAGGAAGTTCTTCCCATCATAATCTCCGGCTAAGCCGTCAATATATTCATTTAATTGGGTTATCGTGCCTTAAGGGCCGGTAATAACGGAAGGAAGGTCTTCCCATCATAATCTTCAAAGAAGAGAAGACAATTGGTCACGGACCGTGGCAAGGGACCAGTTCAACCAAATAGTTCAGCTGCATAAAAACATAATTAGTATAATTAGAATTTAGTTAGGAAAACACCGGCTGTTTATTCAAAACAAAAGGAAAAAAGGAAAAAATGCGGAGCGCAAAACAAAAACACGTCTGATCACTACGAAAGAGAACGGATATAGATTTCCCGCCACCGGAAATAAGTTTCCGCCAGCGGAGAAACGTAATTCGTCTGCGGGGATAAATTGTCCATCGGGGATATAAATTTCCCGCCGCCGGAGGTAATTTTCTACCAGCGGAGAATCGTTGTTCGTCAGCGGAGATAAATTGTCTGCCAGCGGAGATTAGATGTCCGCCAGCGGATATAGATTTCCCGCCACCGGAAATAAGTTTTCCGCCAGCGGAGAGACGTATTTCGTTAGCAGAGATAATTTGTCTGGCAGGGGATATAGATATCCCGCCACCGGAAATAAGATTTCCGCCAGCGGAGAGACGTATTTCGTCAGCAGAGATAAGTTGTCCGGCAGGGGATATAAATTTCCCGCCACCGGTTATAAATATCCCGCCGCCGGAGATAAGTTTTCTGCCAGCGGAGAGACGTATTTCGTCAGCAGAGATAAGTTTTCCGTCAGCGCATATAAATTTCCCGCCACCGGAAATAAGTTTTCCGCCAGCGGAGAAACCTATTTCGTCAGCAGAGATAATTTGTCTGGCAGGGGATATAGATTTCCCGCCACCGGAAATAAGTTTTCCGCCAGCGGAGAGACGTATTTCGTCAGCAGATATAAGCTGTCCGGCAGGGGATATAAATTTCCCGCCACCGAAAATAAGTTTTCCGCCAGCGGAGAGACGTATTTCGTCAGCAGATATAAGTTGTCCGGCAGGGGATATAAATTTCCCGCCACCGGAAATATGTTTCCGCCAGCGGAGAGACGTATTTCGTTAGCAGAGATAAGTTGTCAGTCCGGCGATATAAATTTCTCGCCGCCGGAGATAATTTTTCTGCAAGCGGAGAGACGTATTTCGTCAGCAGAGATAAGTTTTCTGCAAGCGGAGAGACGTATTTCGTCAGCAGAGATAAGTTGTCTGGCAGGGGATATAGATTTCCCGCCACCGGAAATAAGTTTTCCGCCAGCGGAGAGACGTATTTCGTTAGCAGAGACAAGCTGTCCGTCTGGGGATATAAATTTCCCGCCGCCGGAGTTAAGTTTTCTACCAGCGGAGAATCGTTGTTCGTCAGCGGAGATAAATTGTCTGCCAGCGGAGATAAGTTGTCCGCCAGCGGATATAGATTGCCCGCCACCGGAAATAAGCTTTCCGCCAGCGGAGAGACGTAATTCGTCAGCAGAGATAATTTGTCTGGCAGGGGATATAGATTTCCCGCCACCGAAAATAAGTTTTCCGCCAGCGGAGAGACGTATTTCGTCAGCAGAGATAAGTTGTCCGGCAGGGGATATAAATTTCCCGCCACCGGAAATAAGTTTTCCGCCAGCGGAGAGACGTATTTCGTTAGCAGAGATCAGTTTTCCGCCAGCGGAGAAACGTAATTCGTCTGCGGGGATAAATTGTCCGTCTGGGGATATAAATTTCCCGCCGCCGGAGCTAAGTTTTCTTCCAGCGGAGAATCGTTGTTCGTCAGCGGAGATAAATTGTCTGCCAGCGGAGATAAGTTGTCCGGCAGGGGATATATATTTCCCGCCACCGGAAATAAGTTTTCCGCCAGCGGAGAGACGTATTTCGTAAGCAGAGATAAGTTGTCTGGCAGGGGATATAGATTTCCCGCCGCCGGAGATAAGTTTTCTGCCAGCGTAGAGACGTATTTCCTCAGCAGAGATAAGTTGTCCGGCAGGGGATATATATTTCCCGCCACCGGAAATAAGTTTTCCGCCAGCGAAGAGACGTATTTCGTTAGCAGAGATAAGTTGTCAGTCCGGGAATATAAATTTCTCGCCGCCGGAGATAATTTTTCTGCAAGCGGAGAGACGTATTTCGTCAGCAGAGATAAGTTTTCTGCAAGCGGAGAGACGTATTTCGTCAGCAGAGATAAGTTGTCTGGCAGGGGATATAGATTTCCCGCCACCGGAAATAAGTTTTCCGCCAGCGGAGAGACGTATTTCGTTAGCAGAGACAAGCTGTCCGTCTGGGGATATAAATTTCCCGCCGCCGGAGTTAAGTTTTCTACCAGCGGAGAATCGTTGTTCGTCAGCGGAGATAAATTGTCTGCCAGCGGAGATAAGTTGTCCGGCAGGGGATATAGATTTCCCGCCACCGGAAATAAGTTTTCCGCCAGCGGAGAGACGTATTTCGTCAGCAGAGATAAGTTGTCTGGCAGGGGATATAGATTTCCCGCCACCGGAAATAAGTTTTCCGCCAGCGGAGAGACGTATTTCGTCAGCAGAGATAATTTTTCTGGCAGGGGATATAGATTTCCCGCCACCGGAAATAAGTTTTCCGCCAGCGGAGAGACGTATTTCGTCAGCAGAGATAAGTTGTCCGGCAGGGGATATAAATTTCCCGCCACCGGAAATAAGTTTTTCGCCAGCAGAGAAACGTAATTCGTCTGCTGGAATAAATTGTCCGTCTGGGGATATAAATTTCCCGCCGCCGGAGGTAATTTTCTACCAGCGGAGAATCGTTGTTCGTCAGCGGAAATAAATTGTCTGCCAGCGGAGATAAGATGTCCGCCAGCGGATATAGATTTCCCGCCACCGGAAATAAGTTTTCCGCCAGCGGAGAGACGTATTTCGTTAGCAGAGATAATTTGTCTGGCAGGGGCTATAGATATCCCGCCACCGTAAATAAGTTTTCCGCCAGCGGAGAGACGTATTTCGTCAGCAAAGATAAGTTGTCCGGCAGGGGATATAAATTTCCCGCCACCGGATATAAATATCCCGCCGCCGGAGATAAGTTTTCTGCCAGCGGAGAGACGTATTTCGTCAGCAGAGATAAGTTTTCCGCCAGCGGATATAAATTTCCCGCCACCGGAAATAAGTTTTCCGCCAGCGGAGAAACGTAATTCGTCTGCGGGGATAAATTGTCCGTCTGGGGATATAAATTTCCCGCCGCCGGTGTTAAGTTTTCTTCCAGCGGAGAATCGTTGTTCGTCAGCGGAGATAAATTGTCTGCCAGCGGAGATAAGTTGTCCGCCAACGGATATAGATTTCCCGCCACCGGAAATAAGTTTTCTGCCAGCGTAGAGACGTTTTTCGTCAGCAGTGATAAGTTGTCCGGCATGGGATATAAATTTCCCGCCGCCGGAGGTAAATGTTCTGCCAGCGGAGATAAGTTTTCTGCCGGGGGAGAAACGTAGTTCGTCAGCGGATATAAATTATCTGCCAGCGGAGATAAGATGTCTGTCAGCGGGGAAAAGTTTACCGCCAGCGGATATAAATTTACCGCCACCGGAAATAAGTTTTCCGCCAGCGGAGAATCGTAATTCGTCTGCGGGGATGAATTGTCCGTCTGGGGATATACATTTTCCGACGCCGGAGTTAATTTTCTACCAGCGGAGAATCGTTGTTCGTCACGGAGAAAAATTGTCTGCCAGCGGAGATATAGATTTCCCGCCACCGGAAATAAGTTTTCCGCCAGCGGAGAGACGTATTTCGTCAGCAGAGATAAGTTGTCCGGCAGGGATATAAATTTCCCGCCACCGGATATAAATATCCCGCCGCCGGAGATAAGTTTTCTGCCAGCGGAGAGGCGTATTTCGTCAGCAGAGATAAGTTTTCCGCCAGCGGATATAAATTTCCAGCCACCGGAAATAAGTTTTCCGCCAGCGGAGAAACGTATTTCGTCAGCAGAGATAATTTGTTTGGCAGGGGATATAGATTTTCCGCCACCGGAAATAAGTTTTCCGCCAGCGGAGAGACGTATTTCGTCGGCAGAGATAAGTTATCCGGCAAGGGTAATACATTTCCCGCCTCCGGAGTTAAGTTTTCCGCCAGCGGAGAAACGTAATTCGTCTGCGGGGATAAATTGTCCGTCTGGGGATATAAATTTCCCGCCGCCGGAGTTAAGTTTTCTGCCAGCGGAGAATCGTTGTTCGTCAGCGGAGATAAATTGTCTGCCAGCGGAGATAACTCTTCCGCCAGCAGATATATATTTCCCGCCACCGGAAATAAGTTTTCCGCCAGCGGAGAGACGTATTTCGTCAGCAGAGATAAGTTGTCCGGCAGGGGATATAAATATCCCGCCGCCGGAGATAAGTTTTCTGCCAGCGGAGAGACGTATTTCGTCAGCAGAGATAAGTTTTCCGGAAGGGGCTATATATTTCCCGCCACCGGGAATAAGTTTTCCACCATTGGAGAGATGTATTTCATCAGCAGAGATAAGTTGTCCGGCAGGGGATATATATTTCCCGCCACCGGAAATAAGTTTTCCACCACCGGAGAGACGTATTTCGTTAGCAGAGATAAGTTTTCCGCCAGCGGATATAAATTTCCCGCAACCGGAAATAAGTTTTCTGCCAGCGGAGAAACGTAACTCGTCTAAGGGGATAAATTGTCCGTCTAGAGATATAAATTTCCCGTCGCCGGAGTTAAGTTTTCTGCCAGCGGAGAATCGTTCTTCGTCAGCGGAGATAAATTGTCTGCCAGCGGAGATAACTCTTCCGCCAGCAGATATATATTTCCCGCCACCGGAAATAAGTTTTCCGCCAGCGGAGAGACGTATTTCGTCGGCAGAGATAAGTTATCCGGCAAGGGATATAAATTTCCCGCCTCCGGAGATAAGTTTTCCGCCAGCGGAGAAACGTAATTCGTCTGCGGGGCTAAAAAATTGTCTGCCAGCGGAGATAAGTTGTCCGGCAGGGGATATATATTTCCCGCCACCGGAAATAAGTTTTCCGCCAGCGGAGAGACGTATTTCGTAAGCAGAGATAAGTTGTCTGGCAGGGGATATAGATTTCCCGCCGCCGGAGATAAGTTTTCTGCCAGCGTAGAGACGTATTTCCTCAGCAGAGATAAGTTGTCCGGCAGGGGATATATATTTCCCGCCACCGGAAATAAGTTTTCCGCCAGCGAAGAGACGTATTTCGTTAGCAGAGATAAGTTGTCAGTCCGGGGATATAAATTTCTCGCCGCCGGAGATAATTTTTCTGCAAGCGGAGAGACGTATTTCGTCAGCAGAGATAAGTTTTCTGCAAGCGGAGAGACTTATTTCGTCAGCAGAGATAAGTTGTCTGGCAGGGGATATAGATTTCCCGCCACCGGAAATAAGTTTTCCGCCAGCGGAGAGACGTATTTCGTTAGCAGAGACAAGCTGTCCGTCTGGGGATATAAATTTCCCGCCGCCGGAGTTAAGTTTTCTACCAGCGGAGAATCGTTGTTCGTCAGCGGAGATAAATTGTCTGCCAGCGGAGATAAGTTGTCCGGCAGGGGATATAGATTTCCCGCCACCGGAAATAAGTTTTCCGCCAGCGGAGAGACGTATTTCGTCAGCAGAGATAAGTTGTCTGGCAGGGGATATAGATTTCCCGCCACCGGAAATAAGTTTTCCGCCAGCGGAGAGACGTATTTCGTCAGCAGAGATAATTTGTCTGGCAGGGGATATAGATTTCCCGCCACCGGAAATAAGTTTTCCGCCAGCGGAGAGACGTATTTCGTCAGCAAAGATAAGTTGTCCGGCAGGGGATATAAATTTCCCGCCACCGGAAATAAGTTTTTCGCCAGCGGAGAAACGTAATTCGTCTGCTGGAATAAATTGTCCGTCTGGGGATATAAATTTCCCGCCGCCGGAGGTAATTTTCTACCAGCGGAGAATCGTTGTTCGTCAGCGGAAATAAATTGTCTGCCAGCGGAGATAAGATGTCCGCCAGCGGATATAGATTTCCCGCCACCGGAAATAAGTTTTCCGCCAGCGGAGAGACGTATTTCGTTAGCAGAGATAATTTGTCTGGCAGGGGCTATAGATATCCCGCCACCGTAAATAAGTTTTCCGCCAGCGGAGAGACGTATTTCGTCAGCAAAGATAAGTTGTCCGGCAGGGGATATAAATTTCCCGCCACCGGATATAAATATCCCGCCGCCGGAGATAAGTTTACTGCCAGCGGAGAGACGTATTTCGTCAGCAGAGATAAGTTTTCCGCCAGCGGATATAAATTTCCCGCCACCGGAAATAAGTTTTCCGCCAGCGGAGAAACGTAATTCGTCTGCGGGATAAATTGTCCGTCTGGGGATATAAATTTCCCGCCGCCGGTGTTAAGTTTTCTTCCAGCGGAGAATCGTTGTTCGTCAGCGGAGATAAATTGTCTGCCAGCGGAGATAAGTTGTCCGCCAACGGATATAGATTTCCCGCCACCGGAAATAAGTTTTCTGCCAGCGTAGAGACGTTTTTCGTCAGCAGTGATAAGTTGTCCGGCATGGGATATAAATTTCCCGCCGCCGGAGGTAAATGTTCTGCCAGCGGAGATAAGTTTTCTGCCGGGGGAGAAACGTAGTTCGTCAGCGGATATAAATTTACCGCCACCGGAAATAAGTTTTCCGCCAGCGGAGAATCGTAATTCGTCTGCGGGGATGAATTGTCCGTCTGGGGATATACATTTTCCGACGCCGGAGTTAATTTTCTACCAGCGGAGAATCGTTGTTCGTCACGGAGAAAAATTGTCTGCCAGCGGAGATATAGATTTCCCGCCACCGGAAATAAGTTTTCCGCCAGCGGAGAGACGTATTTCGTCAGCAGAGATAAGTTGTCCGGCAGGGGATATAAATTTCCCGCCACCGGATATAAATATCCCGCCGCCGGAGATAAGTTTTCTGCCAGCGGAGAGGCGTATTTCGTCAGCAGAGATAAGTTTTCCGCCAGCGGATATACATTTCCAGCCACCGGAAATAAGTTTTCCGCCAGCGGAGAAACGTATTTCGTCAGCAGAGATAATTTGTTTGGCAGGGGATATAGATTTTCCGCCACCGGAAATAAGTTTTCCGCCAGCGGAGAGACGTATTTCGTCGGTAGAGATAAGTTATCCGGCAAGGGTAATACATTTCCCGCCTCTGGAGTTAAGTTTTCCGCCAGCGGAGAAACGTAATTCGTCTGCGGGGATAAATTGTCCGTCTGGGGATATAAATTTCCCGCCGCCGGAGTTAAGTTTTCTGCCAGCGGAGAATCGTTGTTCGTCAGCGGAGATAAATTGTCTGCCAGCGGAGATAACTCTTCCGCCAGCAGATATATATTTCCCGCCACCGGAAATAAGTTTTCCGCCAGCGGAGAGACGTATTTCGTCAGCAGAGATAAGTTGTCCGGCAGGGGATATAAATATCCCGCCGCCGGAGATAAGTTTTCTGCCAGCGGAGAGACGTATTTCGTCAGCAGAGATAAGTTTTCCGGAAGGGGATATATATTTCCCGCCACCGGGAATAAGTTTTCCACCATTGGAGAGATGTATTTCATCAGCAGAGATAAGTTGTCCGGCAGGGGATATATATTTCCCGCCACCGGAAATAAGTTTTCCACCACCGGAGAGACGTATTTCGTTAGCAGAGATAAGTTTTCCGCCAGCGGATATAAATTTCCCGCAACCGGAAATAAGTTTTCTGCCAGCGGAGAAACGTAACTCGTCTAAGGGGATAAATTGTCCGTCTAGAGATATAAATTTCCCGTCGCCGGAGTTAAGTTTTTTGCCAGCGGAGAATCGTTCTTCGTCAGCGGAGATAAATCGTCTGCCAGCGGAGATAACTCTTCCGCCAGCAGATATATATTTCCCGCCACCGGAAATAAGTTTTCCGCCAGCGGAGAGACGTATTTCGTCGGCAGAGATAAGTTATCCGGCAAGGGATATAAATTTCCCGCCTCCGGAGATAAGTTTTCCGCCAGCGGAGAAACGTAATTCGTCTGCGGGGCTAAATTGTCCGTCTGGGGATATAAATTTCCCGCCGCCGGAGTTAAGTTTTCTTCCAGCGGAGAATAGTTGTTCGTCAGCGGAGATACATTGTCTGCCAGCGGAGATAAGTTGTCCGCCAGCGGATATAGATTTCCCGCCACCGAAAATAAGTTTTCCACCATTGGAGAGATGTATTTTGTCAGCAGAGATAAGATGTCCGGCAGGGATATAAATTCCTCGCCGCCGGAAGTAAATGTTCTGCCAGCGGAGATAAGTTTTCTGCTGGCGGAGAAACGAAATTCGTCAGCGGGGATAAATTGTCCGTCAGAGGATATTGATTTCCCGCGGCCGGAGATAAGTTTTCTGCCAGCGGAGAATCGTAGTTGGTCAGCGGAGATAAATTGTCTGCCAGCGGAGATAAGTTGTCCGCTAGCGGATATACATTTTCCGCCACCGGAAATAGGTTTTCCGCCAGCGGAGAGAAGTATTTCGTCAGCAGAGATAAGTTGTCTGGCAGCGGAGATAAAAAGTCTTTCAGCGGAGAAAAGTTTTCCGCCAGCGGATATAAATTTCCCGCCACCGGAGATAAGTTTTCCGCCTGCGGAGAGATGTATTTTGTCAGCCGAGATAAGATGTCCGGCAGGGATATAAATTTCCCGCCGCCGGAGGTAAATGTTCTGTCAGCGGAGAAAAGTTTTCTGCCGGCGGAGAAACGCAGTTCGTCAGCGAAGAAACGTAGTTTGTCAGCGGGGATAAATTGTCCGCCAGCGCAGATAACTTTTCCGCCGCCGGAGATAAGTTTTCTGCCAGCGGAGAGACGCATTTCGTCAGCAGAATAAGTTGTCCGGCAGGGGACTTAAATTCCCCCCCCTGGAGAAAAGTTTCCCGCCACCGGAGATAAGTTTTTCATCAGCGGAGAGACGTATTTTGTCAGCAGAGATAAGTTGTCCGGCAGCGGAGATAAGATGTCTGTCAGCGGAGAAAAGTTTTCCGCCAGCGGATATAAATTTCCCGCCACCGCAGATAAGTTTTCCGCCAGCGGAGAGATGTATTTTGTCAGCCGAGATAAGTTGTCCGGCAGGGCCCGCGGAGAGCCGTATTTTGTCAGCAGAGATAAGTTGTCCGGCAGGGATATAGATTTCCCGCCACCGGAAATAAGTTTTCTGCCAGCGTAGAGACGTTTTTCGTCAGCAGTGATAAGTTGTCCGGCATGGGATATAAATTTCCCGCCGCCGGAGGTAAATGTTCTGCCAGCGGAGATAAGTTTTCTGCCGGCGGAGAGACGTATTTCGTCGGCAGAGATAAGTTATCCGGCAAGGGATATAAATTTCCCGCCTCCGGAGATAAGTTTTCCGCCAGCGGAGAAACGTAATTAGTCTGCGGGGATAAATTGTCCGTCTGGGGATATAAATTTCCCGCCGCCGGAGTTAAGTTTTCTGCCAGCGGAGAATCGTATTTCGTTAGCAGAGATAAGTTGTCCGGCAGGGGATATAAATATCCCGCCGCCGGAGATAAGTTTTCTGCCAGCGGAGAGGCGTATTTCGTCAGCAGAGATAAGTTGTCCGGCAGGGGATTTAAATTTCCCCCCCTGGAGAAAAGTTTCCCGCCACCGCAGATAAGTTTTCCGCCAGCGGAGAGATGTATTTTGTCAGCAGAGATAAGTTGTCCGGCAGGCGATATAAATTTCCCGCCTACGGAGGTAAATTTTCTGCCAGCGGAGATAAGTTTTCTGCCAGCGGAGAAACGTAGTTCGTCAGCGGAGAAACGTAGTTTGTCAGCGGGATAAATTGTCCGCCAGCGCAGATAACTTTTCCGCCGCCGGAGATAAGTTTTCTGCCAGCGGAGAGACGCATTTCGTCAGCAGAAATAAGTTGTCCGGCAGGGGATTTAAATTTCCCCCCCTGGAGAAAAATTTCCCGCCACCGGAGATACGTTTTTCGCCAGCGGAGAGACGTATTTTGTCAGCAGAGCTAAGTTGTTCGGCAGCGGAGATAAGATGTCTGCCAGCGGAGAAAAGTTTTCCGCCAGCGGATATAAATTTCCCGCCACCGCAGATAAGTTTTCCGCCAGCGGAGAGATGTATTTTGTCAGCAGAGATAAGTTGTCCGGCAGGCGATATAAATTTCCCGCCGACGGAGGTAAATTTTCTGCCAGCGGAGATAAGTTTTCCGCCAGCGGAGAAACGTAATTCGTCTGCGGGGATAAATTGTCCGTCTGGGATATAAATTTCCCGCCGCCGGAGTTAAGTTTTCTTCCAGCGGAGAATAGTTGTTCGTCAGCGGAGATACATTGTCTGCCAGCGGAGATAAGTTGTCCGCCAGCGGATATAGATTTCCCGCCACCGAAAATAAGTTTTCCACCATTGGAGAGATGTATTTTGTCAGCAGAGATAAGATGTCCGGCAGGGATATAAATTCCTCGCCGCCGGAAGTAAATGTTCTGCCAGGGAGATAAGTTTTCTGCTGGCGGAGAAACGAAATTCGTCAGCGGGGATAAATTGTCCGTCAGAGGATATTGATTTCCCGCGGCCGGAGATAAGTTTTCTGCCAGCGGAGAATCGTAGTTGGTCAGCGGAGATAAATTGTCTGCCAGCGGAGATAAGTTGTCCGCCAGCGATATACATTTTCCGCCACCGGAAATAGGTTTTTCCGCCAGCGGAGAGAAGTATTTCGTCAGCAGAGATAAGTTGTCTGGCAGCGGAGATAAGAAGTCTTTCAGCGGAGAAAAGTTTTCCGCCAGCGGATATAAATTTCCCGCCACCGGAGATAAGTTTTCCGCCAGCGGAGAGATGTTTTTTGTCAGCCGAGATAAGATGTCCGGCAGGGGATATAAATTTCCCGCCGCCGGAGGTAAATGTTCTGTCAGCGGAGAAAAGTTTTCTGCCGGCGGAGAAACGTAGTTCGTCAGCGAAGATAAGTTGTCCGGCAAGGGATTTAAATTTCCCCCCCTGGAGAAAAATTTCCCGCCACCGGAGATAAGTTTTTCGCCAGCGGAGAGACGTATTTTGTCAGCAGAGCTAAGTTGTTCGGCAGCGGAGATAAGATGTCTGCCAGCGGAGAAAAGTTTTCCACCAGCGGATATAAATTTCCCGCCACCGCAGATAAGTTTTCCGCCAGCGGAGAGATGTATTAGATAAGTTGTCCGGCAGGCGATATAAATTTCCCGCCGACGGAGGTAAATTTTCTGCCAGCGGAGATAAGTTTTCTGCCAGCGGAGAAACGTAGTTCGTCAGCGGAGAAACGTAGTTTGTCAGCGGGGATAAATTGTCCGCCAGCGCAGATAACTTTTCCGCCGCCGGAGATAAGTTTTCTGCCAGCGGAGAGACGCATTTCGTCAGCAGAAATAAGTTGTCCGGCAGGGGATTTAAATTTCCCCCCTGGAGAAAAATTTCCCGCCACCGGAGATAAGTTTTTCGCCAGCGGAGAGACGTATTTTGTCAGCAGAGCTAAGTTGTTCGGCAGCGGAGATAAGATGTCTGCCAGCGGAAAAAAGTTTTCCGCCAGCGGATATAAATTTCCCGCCACCGCTGATAAGTTTTTCGCCAGCAGAGAGAAGTATTTTGTCAGCAGAGATAAGTTGTCCGGCAGGCGATATAAATTTCCCGCCGACGGAGGTAAATTTTCTGCTAGCGGAGATAAGTTTTCTGCCAGCGGAGAAACGTAGTTCGTCAGCGGAGAAACGTAGTTTGTCAGCGGGATAAATTGTCCGCCAGCGCAGATAACTTTTCCGCCGCCGGAGATAAGTTTTCTGCCAGCGGAGAGACGCATTTCGTCAGCAGAAATAAGTTGTCCGGCAGGGGATTTAAATTTCCTCCCCTGGAGAAAAATTTCCCGCCACCGGAGATACGTTTTTCGCCAGCGGAGAGACGTATTTTGTCAGCAGAGCTAAGTTGTTCGGCAGCGGAGATAAGATGTCTGCCAGCGGAGAAAAGTTTTCCGCCAGCGGATATAAATTTCCCGCCACCGCAGATAATATTTCCGCCAGCGGAGAGATGTATTTGTCAGCAGAGATAAGTTGTCCGGCAGGCGATATAAATTTCCCGCCGACGGAGGTAAATTTTCTGCCAGCGGAGATAAGTTTTCCGCCAGCGAGAAACGTAATTCGTCTGCGGGGATAAAATGTCCGTCTGGGGATATAAATTTCCCGCCGCCGGAGTTAAGTTTTCTTCCAGCGGAGAATAGTTGTTCGTCAGCGGAGATACATTGTCTGCCAGCGGAGATAAGTTGTCCGCCAGCGGATATAGATTTCCCGCCACCGAAAATAAGTTTTCCACCATTGAGAGATGTATTTTGTCAGCAGAGATAAGATGTCCGGCAGGGGATATAAATTCCTCGCCGCCGGAAGTGAATGTTCTGCCAGCGGAGATAAGTTTTCTGCTGGCGGAGAAACGAAACTCGTCAGCGGGGATAAATTGTCCGTCAGAGGATATTGATTTCCCGCGGCCGGAGATAAGTTTTCTGCCAGCGGAGAATCGTAGTTGGCCAGCGGAGAAAAGTTTTCCGCCAGCGGATATAAATTTCACGCCACCGCAGATAAGTTTTCCGCCAGCGGAGAGATGTATTTTGTCAGCCGAGATAAGATGTCCGGCAGGGGATATAAATTTCCCGCGCCGGAGGTAAATGTTCTGTCAGCGGAGAAAAGTTTTCTGCCGGAGATAAGTTTTCTGCCGGCGGAGAACCGTAATTCGTCAGCGGGGATAAATTGTCCGTCAGGGGATATAAATTTCCCGCCACCGGAGATAAGATTTCTGCCAGCGGAGAATCGTAGTTCGTCAGCGGAGATAAATTGTCTGGCAGGGATATAGATTTCCCGCCACCGGAAATAAGTTTTCCACCAGCAGAGAGATGTATTTCGTCATCAGAGATAAGTTGTCCGCAGGGGATATAAATTTCCCGCCGCCGGAGATAAGTTTTCTGCCGCGGAGAGCCGTATTTTGTCAGCAGAGATAAGTTGTCCGGCAGGGGATATAGATTTCCGCCACCGGAAATAAGTTTTCTGCCAGCGTAGAGACGTTTTTCGTCAGCAGTGATAAGTTGTCCGGCATGGGATATAAATTTCCCGCCGCCGAGGTAAATGTTCTGCCAGCGGAGATAAGTTTTCTGCCGGCGGAGAGACGTATTTCGTCGGCAGAGATAAGTTATCCGGCAAGGGATATAAATTTCCCGCCTCCGGAGATAAGTTTTCCGCCAGCGGAGAAACGTAATTCGTCTGCGGGGATAAATTGTCCGTCTGGGGATATAAATTTCCCGCCGCCGGAGTTAAGTTTTCTGCCAGCGAGAATCGTTGTTCGTCAGCGGAGATAAAATGTCTGCCAGCGGAGATAACTTGTCCGCCAGCAGATATATATTTCCGCACCGAAATAAGTTTTCCGCCAGCGGAGAGACGTATTTCGTTAGCAGAGATAAGTTGTCCGGCAGGGGATATAAATATCCCGCCGCCGGAGATAAGTTTTCTGCCAGCGGAGAGCGTATTTCGTCAGCAGAGATAAGTTTTCCGCCAGCGGATATAAATTTCCCGCCACCAGAAATAAGTTTTCTGCCAGCGGAGAATCGTAATTCGTCTGCGGGGATGAATTGTCCGTCTGGGGATATAAATTTTCCGACGCCGGAGTTAATTTTCTACCAGCGGAGAATCGTTGTTCGTCACGGAGAAAAATTGTCTGCCAGCAGAGATAACTTGTCCGCCAGCAGATATATATTTCCCGCCACCGGGAAATAAGCTTTCCGCCAGCGGAGAGACGTATTTCGTTAGCAGAGATAAGTTGTCCGCAGGGGATATAAATATCCGCCGCGGAGATAAGTTTTCTGCCAGCGGAGAGGCGTATTTCGTCAGCAGAGATAAGTTTTCCGCCAGCGGATATAAATTTCCCGCCACCGGAAATAAGTTTTCCGCCAGCGGAGAAACGTATTTCGTCAGCAGAGATAATTTGTTTGCAGGGGATATAGATTTTCCGCCACCGGAAATAAGTTTTCCGCCTGCGGAGAGACGTATTTCGTCGGCAGAGATAAGTTATCCGGCAAGGGATATAAATTTCCCGCCTCCGGAGATAAGTTTTCCGCCAGCGGAGAAACGTAATTCATCTGCGGGGATAAATTGTCCGTCTGGGATATAAATTTCCCGCCGCCGGAGTTAAGTTTTCTGCCAGCGGAGAATCGTTGTTCGTCACGAGATAAATTGTCTGCCAGCGGAGATAAACTTGTCCGCCAGCAATATATATTTCCCGCCACCGGAAATAAGTTTTCAGCCAGCGGAGAGACGTTTTTCGTCAGCAGTGATAAGTTGTTCCGGCATGGGAATATAAATTTCCCGCCGCCGAGGTAAATGTTCTGCCAGCGAGATAAGTTTTCTGCCGCGGAGAGACGTATTTCGTCGGCAGAGATAAGTTATCCGGCAAGGATATAAATTTCCCGCCTCCGGAGATAAGTTTTCCGCCAGCGGAGAAACGTAATTCGTCTGCGGGGATAAATTGTCCGTCTGGGATATAAATTTCCCGCCGCCGGAGTTAAGTTTTCTGCCAGCGGAGAATCGTTGTTCGTCAGCGGAGATAAAATGTCTGCCAGCGGAGATAACTTGTCCGCCAGCAGATATATATTTCCCGCCACCGGAAATAAGTTTTCCGCCAGCGGAGAGACGTATTTCGTCAGCAGAGATAAGTTGTCCGGCAGGGGATATAAATATCCGCCGCCGGAGATAAGTTTTCTGCCAGCGGAGAGACGTATTTCGTCAGCAGAGATAAGTTTTCCGGAAGGGATATATATTTCCCGCCACCGGGAATAAGTTTTCCACCATTGAGAGATGTATTTCATCAGCAGAGATAAGTTGTCCGGCAGGGGATATATATTTCCCGCCACCGGAAATAAGTTTTCCACCACCGGAGAGACGTATTTCGTTAGCAGAGATAAGTTTTCCGCCAGCGATATAAATTTCCCGCAACCGGAAATAAGTTTTCTGCCAGCGGAGAACGTAACTCGTCTAAGGGATAAATTGTCCGTCTAGAGATATAAATTTCCCGTCGCCGGAGTTAAGTTTTCTGCCAGCGGAGAATCGTTCTTCGTCAGCGGAGATAAATTGTCTGCCAGCGGAGATAACTCTTCCGCCAGCAGATATATATTTCCCGCCTCCGGAGATAAGTTTTCCGCCAGCGGAGAAACGTAATTCGTCTGCGGGGATAAATTGTCCGTCTGGGGATATAAATTTCCCGCCGCCGGAGTTAAGTTTTCTGCCAGCGGAGAATCGTTGTTCGTCAGCGGAGATAAAATGTCTGCCAGCGGAGATAACTTGTCCGCCAGCAGATATATATTTCCCGCCACCGGAAATAAGTTTTCCGCCAGCGGAGAGACGTATTTCGTCAGCAGAGATAAGTTGTCCGGCAGGGGATATAAATATCCCGCCGCCGGAGATAAGTTTTCTGCCAGCGGAGAGACGTATTTCGTCAGCAGAGATAAGTTTTCCGGAAGGGGATATATATTTCCCGCCACCGGAATAAGTTTTCCACCATTGGAGAGATGTATTTCATCAGCAGAGATAAGTTGTCCGGCAGGGGATATATATTTCCCGCCACCGGAAATAAGTTTTCCACCACCGGAGAGACGTATTTCGTTAGCAGAGATAAGTTTTCCGCCAGCGGATATAAATTTCCCGCAACCGGAAATAAGTTTTCTGCCAGCGGAGAAACGTAACTCGTCTAAGGGATAAATTGTCCGTCTAGAGATATAAATTTCCCGTCGCCGGAGTTAAGTTTTCTGCCAGCGGAGAATCGTTCTTCGTCAGCGGAGATAAATTGTCTGCCAGCGGAGATAACTCTTCCGCCAGCAGATATATATTTCCGCCACCGAAAATAAGTTTTCCACCATTGGAGAGATGTATTTTGTCAGCAGAGATAAGTTATCCGGCAAGGGATATAAATTTCCCGCCTCCGGAGATAAGTTTTCCGCCAGCGGAGAAACGTAATTCGTCTGCGGGGCTAAATTGTCCGTCTGGGGATATAAATTTCCCGCCGCCGGAGTTAAGTTTTCTTCCCAGCGGAGAATAGTTGTTCGTCAGCGGAGATACATTGTCTGCCAGCGGAGATAAGTTGTCCGCCAGCGGATATAGATTTCCCGCCACCGAAAATAAGTTTTCCACCATTGGAGAGATGTATTTTGTCAGCAGAGATAAGATGTCCGGCAGGGGATATAAATTCCTCGCCGCCGGAAGTAAATGTTCTGCCAGCGGAGATAAGTTTTCTGCTGGCGGAAAAAACGAAATTCGTCAGCGGGGATAAATTGTCCGTCAGAGGATATTGATTTCCCGCGGCCGGAGATAAGTTTTCTGCCAGCGGAGAATCGTAGTTGGTCAGCGGAGATAAAATTGTCTGCCAGCGGAGATAAGTTGTCCGCTAGCGGATATACATTTTCCGCCACCGGAAATAGGTTTTCCGCCAGCGGAGAGAAGTATTTCGTCAGCAGAGATAAGTTGTCTGGCAGCGGAGATAAAAAGTCTTTCAGCGGAGAAAAGTTTTCCGCCAGCGGATATAAATTTCCCGCCACCGGAGATAAGTTTTCCGCCAGCGAGAGATGTATTTTTGTCAGCCGAGATAAGATGTCCGGCAGGGGATATAAATTTCACCGCGCCGAGGTAAATGTTCTGTCAGCGAGAAAAGTTTTTCTGCCGGGCGGAAGAAACGCAGTTCGTCAGCGAAGAAACGTAGTTTTCAGCGGGGATAAATTGTCCGCCAGCGCAGATAACTTTTCCGCCGCCGGAGATAAGTTTTCTGCCAGCGGAGAGACGCATTTCGTCAGCAGAAATAAGTTGTCCGCAGGGACTTAAATTCCCCCCCTGAGAAAGTTTCCCGCCACCGGAGATAAGTTTTTCATCAGCGGAGAGACGTATTTTGTCAGCAGAGATAAGTTGTCCGGCAGCGGAGATAAGATGTCTGTCAGCGGAGAAAAGTTTTCCGCCAGCGAATATAATTTCCCGCCACCGCAGATAAGTTTTTCCGCCAGCGGATTAGATGTATTTGTAGCCGAGATAAGTTGTCCGGCAGGGATATAAAATTTCCCGCCGCCGGAGATAAGTTTTTCTGCCCCGGAGAGCCGTATTTTGTCAGCAGAGATAAGTTGTCCGGCAGGGGATATAGATTTCCCGCCACGGAAATAAGTTTTCTGCCAGCGTAGAGACGTTTTTTCGTCAGCAGTGATAAGTTTCCGGCATGGGATATAAATTTCCGCCGCCGGAGGTAAATGTTCTGCAGCGGAGATAAGTTTTCTGCCGGCGAGAGACGTATTTCGTCGGCAGAGATAAGTTATCCGGCAAGGATATAAATTTTCCCGCCTCCGGAGATAAGTTTTCCGCCAGCGGAGAAACGTAATTAGTCTGCGGGGATAAATTGTCCGTCTGAGGATATAAATTTCCCGCCGCCGGAGTTAAGTTTTCTGCCAGCGGAGAATCGTATTTCGTTAGCAGAGATAAGTTGTCCGGCAGGGGATATAAATATCCCGCCGCCGGAGATAAGTTTTCTGCCAGCGGAGAGGCGTATTTCGTCAGCAGAGATAAGTTGTCCGGCAGGGGATTTAAATTTCCCCCCTGGAGAAAAGTTTCCCGCCACCGCAGATAAGTTTTCCGCCAGCGGAGAGATGTATTTTGTCAGCAGAGATAAGTTGTCCGGCAGGCGATATAAATTTCCCGCCGACGGAGGTAAATTTTCTGCCAGCGGAGATAAGTTTTCCGCCAGCGGAGAAACGTAATTCGTCTGCGGGGATAAATTGTCCGTCTGGGGATATAAATTTCCCGCCGCCGGAGTTAAGTTTTCTTCCAGCGGAGAATAGTTGTTCGTCAGCGGAGATACATTGTCTGCCAGCGGAGATAAGTTGTCCGCCAGCGGATATAGATTTCCCGCCAAAGAAAATAAGTTTTCCACCATTGGAGAGATGTATTTTGTCAGCAGAGATAAGATGTCCGGCAGGGGATATAAATTCCTCGCCGCCGGAAGTAAATGTTCTGCCAGGGGAGATAAGATTTCTGCTGGCGGAGAAACGAAATTCGTCAGCGGGGATAAATTGTCCGTCAGAGGATATTGATTTCCCGCGGCCGGAGATAAGTTTTCTGCCAGCGGAGAATCGTAGTTGGTCAGCGGAGATAAATTGTCTGCCAGCGGAGATAAGTTGTCCGCCAGCGGATATACATTTTCCGCCACCGGAAATAGGTTTTCCGCCAGCGGAGAGAAGTATTTCGTCAGCAGAGATAAGTTGTCTGGCAGCGGAGATAAGAAGTCTTTCAGCGGAGAAAAGTTTTCCGCCAGCGGATATAAAATTCCCGCCACCGGAGATAAGTTTTCCGCCAGCGGAGAGATGTTTTTTGTCAGCCGAGATAAGATGTCCGGCAGGGGATATAAATTTCCCGCCGCCGGAGGTAAATGTTCTGTCAGCGGAGAAAAGTTTTCTGCCGGCGGAGAAACGTAGTTCGTCAGCGAAGATAAGTTGTCCGGCAAGGGATTTAAATTTCCCCCCCTGGAGAAAAATTTCCCGCCACCGGAGATAAGTTTTTCGCCAGCGGAGAGACGTATTTTGTCAGCAGAGCTAAGTTGTTCGGCAGCGGAGATAAGATGTCTGCCAGCGGAGAAAAGTTTTCCACCAGCGGATATAAATTTCCCGCCACCGCAGATAAGTTTTCCGCCAGCGGAGAGATGTATTTTGTCAGCAGAGATAAGTTGTCCGGCAGGCGATATAAATTTCCCGCCGACGGAGGTAAATTTTCTGCCAGCGGAGATAAGTTTTCTGCCAGCGGAGAAACGTAGTTCGTCAGCGGAGAAACGTAGTTTGTCAGCGGGGATAAATTGTCCGCCAGCGCAGATAACTTTTCCGCCGCCGGAGATAAGTTTTCTGCCAGCGGAGAGACGCATTTCGTCAGCAGAAATAAGTTGTCCGGCAGGGGATTTAAATTTCCCCCCCTGGAGAAAAATTTCCCGCCACCGGAGATAAGTTTTTCGCCAGCGGAGAGACGTATTTTGTCAGCAGAGCTAAGTTGTTCGGCAGCGGAGATAAGATGTCTGCCAGCGGAGAAAAGTTTTCCGCCAGCGGATATAAATTTCCCGCCACCGCAGATAAGTTTTCCGCCAGCGGAGAGAAGTATTTTGTCAGCAGAGATAAGTTGTCCGGCAGGCGATATAAATTTCCCGCCGACGGAGGTAAATTTTCTGCTAGCGGAGATAAGTTTTCTGCCAGCGGAGAAACGTAGTTCGTCAGCGGAGAAACGTAGTTTGTCAGCGGGGATAAATTGTCCGCCAGCGCAGATAACTTTTCCGCCGCCGGAGATAAGTTTTCTGCCAGCGGAGAGACGCATTTCGTCAGCAGAAATAAGTTGTCCGGCAGGGGATTTAAATTTCCCCCCCTGGAGAAAAATTTCCCGCCACCGGAGATAAGTTTTTCGCCAGCGGAGAGACGTATTTTGTCAGCAGAGCTAAGTTGTTCGGCAGCGGAGATAAGATGTCTGCCAGCGGAGAAAAGTTTTCCGCCAGCGGATATAAATTTCCCGCCACCGCAGATAAGTTTTCCGCCAGCGGAGAGAAGTATTTTGTCAGCAGAGATAAGTTGTCCGGCAGGCGATATAAATTTCCCGCCGACGGAGGTAAATTTTCTGCTAGCGGAGATAAGTTTTCTGCCAGCGGAGAAACGTAGTTCGTCAGCGGAGAAACGTAGTTTGTCAGCGGGGATAAATTGTCCGCCAGCGCAGATAACTTTTCCGCCGCCGGAGATAAGTTTTCTGCCAGCGGAGAGACGCATTTCGTCAGCAGAAATAAGTTGTCCGGCAGGGGATTTAAATTTCCTCCACTGGAGAAAAATTTCCCGCCACCGGAGATACGTTTTTCGCCAGCGGAGAGACGTATTTTGTCAGCAGAGCAAAGTTGTTCGGCAGCGGAGATAAGATGTCTGCCAGCGGAGAAAAGTTTTCCGCCAGCGGATATAAATTTCCCGCCACCGCAGATAATATTTCCGCCAGCGGAGAGATGTATTTTGTCAGCAGAGATAAGTTGCCTGGCAGGCGATATAAATTTCCCGCCGACGGAGGTAAATTTTCTGCCAGCGGAGATAAGTTTTCCGCCAGCGGAGAAACGTAATTCGTCTGCGGGGATAAAATGTCCGTCTGGGGATATAAATTTCCCGCCGCCGGAGTTAAGTTTTCTTCCAGCGGAGAATAGTTGTTCGTCAGCGGAGATACATTGTCTGCCAGCGGAGATAAGTTGTCCGCCAGCGGATATAGATTTCCCGCCACCGAAAATAAGTTTTCCACCATTGGAGAGATGTATTTTGTCAGCAGAGATAAGATGTCCGGCAGGGGATATAAATTCCTCGCCGCCGGAAGTGAATGTTCTGCCAGCGGAGATAAGTTTTCTGCTGGCGGAGAAACGAAACTCGTCAGCGGGGATAAATTGTCCGTCAGAGGATATTGATTTCCCGCGGCCGGAGATAAGTTTTCTGCCAGCGGAGAATCGTAGTTGGCCAGCGGAGAAAAGTTTTCCGCCAGCGGATATAAATTTCACGCCACCGCAGATAAGTTTTCCGCCAGCGGAGAGATGTATTTTGTCAGCCGAGATAAGATGTCCGGCAGGGGATATAAATTTCCCGCCGCCGGAGGTATATGTTCTGTCAGCGGAGAAAAGTTTTCTGCCGGAGATAAGTTTTCTGCCGGCGGAGAACCGTAATTCGTCAGCGGGGATAAATTGTCCGTCAGGGGATATAAATTTCCCGCCACCGGAGATAAGATTTCTGCCAGCGGAGAATCGTAGTTCGTCAGCGGAGATAAATTGTCTGGCAGGGGATATAGATTTCCCGCCACCGGAAATAAGTTTTCCACCAGCAGAGAGATGTATTTCGTCATCAGAGATAAGTTGTCCGGCAGGGGATATAAATTTCCCGCCGCCGGAGATAAGTTTTCTGCCCGCGGAGAGCCGTATTTTGTCAGCAGAGATAAGTTGTCCGGCAGGGGATATAGATTTCCCGCCACCGGAAATAAGTTTTCTGCCAGCGTAGAGACGTTTTTCGTCAGCAGTGATAAGTTGTCCGGCATGGGATATTAAATTTCCCGCCGCCGGAGGTAAATGTTCTGCCAGCGGAGATAAGTTTTCTGCCGGCGGAGAGACGTATTTCGTCGGCAGAGATAAGTTAATCCGGCAAGGGATATAATTTCCCGCCTCCGGAGATAAGTTTTTCCGCCAGCGGAGAAACGTAATTCGTCTGCGGGATAAATTGTCCGTCTGGGGATATAAATTCCCGCCGCCGGAGTTAAGTTTTCTGCCAGCGGAGAATCGTTGTTCGTCAGCGGAGATAAAATGTCTGCCAGCGGAGATAACTTGTCCGCCAGCAGATATATATTTCCCGCCACCGGAAATAAGTTTTCCGCCAGCGGAGAGACGTATTTTCGTTAGCAGAGATAAGTTGTCCGGCAGGGGATATAAATATCCCGCCGCCGGAGATAAGTTTTTCTGCCAGCGGAGAGGCGTATTTCGTCAGCAGAGATAAGTTTTCCGCCAGCGGATATAAATTTCCCGCCACCAGAAATAAGTTTTCTGCCAGCGGAGAATCGTAATTCGTCTGCGGGGATGAATTGTCCGTCTGGGGATATAAATTTTCCGACGCCGGAGTTAATTTTCTACCAGCGGAGAATCGTTGTTCGTCACGGAGAAAAATTGTCTGCCAGCAGAGATAACTTGTCCGCCAGCAGATATATATTTCCCGCCACCGGAAATAAGCTTTCCGCCAGCGGAGAGACGTATTTCGTTAGCAGAGATAAGTTGTCCGGCAGGGGATATAAATATCCCGCCGCCGGAGATAAGTTTTCTGCCAGCGGAGAGGCGTATTTCGTCAGCAGAGATAAGTTTTCCGCCAGCGGATATAAATTTCCCGCCACCGGAAATAAGTTTTCCGCCAGCGGAGAAACGTATTTCGTCAGCAGAGATAATTTGTTTGGCAGGGGATATAGATTTTCCGCCACCGGAAATAAGTTTTCCGCCTGCGGAGAGACGTATTTCGTCGGCAGAGATAAGTTATCCGGCAAGGGATATAAATTTCCCGCTCCGGAGATAAGTTTTCCGCCAGCGGAGAAAACGTAATTCATCTGCGGGGATAAATTGTCCGTCTGGGATATAAATTTCCCGCCGCCGGAGTTAAGTTTTCTGCCAGCGGAGAATCGTTGTTCGTCAGCGGAGATAAATTGTCTGCCAGCGGAGATAACTTGTCCGCCAGCAGATATATATTTCCCGCCACCGGAAATAAGTTTTCAGCCAGCGGAGAGACGTATTTCGTTAGCAGAGATAAGTTGTCCGGCAGGGGATATAAATATCCCGCTGCCGGAGATAAGTTTTCTGCCAGCGGAGAGACGTATTTCGTCAACAGAGATAAGATTTCCGGAAGGGGATATATATTTCCCGCCACAGGGAATAAGTTTTCCACCATTGGAGAGACGTATTTCGTTAGCAGAGATAAGTTTTCCGCCAGGGGATATAAATTTCCCGCAACCAGAAATAAGTTTTCTGCCAGCGGAGAAACGTAACTCGTCTAAGGGGATAAATTGTCCGTCTAGAGATATAAATTTCCCGCCGCCGGAGTTAAGTTTTTCTGCCAGCGGAGAATAGTTGTTCGTCAGCGGAGATACATTGTCTGCCAGCGGAGATAAGTTGTCCGCCAGCGGATATAGATTTCCCGAAACCGGAAATAAGTTTTCCACCATTGGAGAGATGTATTTTGTCAGCAGAGATAAGATGTCCGGCAGGGGATATAAATTACTCGCCGCCGGAAGTAAATGTTCTGCCAGCGGAGATAAGTTTTCTGCTGGCGGAGAAAACGAAATTCGTCAGCGGGGATAAATTGTCCGTCAGAGGATATAGATTTCCCGCGGCCGGAGATAAGTTTTCTGCCAGCGGAGAATCGTAGTTGGTCAGCGGAGATAAATTGTCTGCCAGCGGAGATAAGTTGTCCGCCAGCGGATATACATTTTCCGCCACCGGAAATAGGTTTTCCGCCAGCGGAGAGAAGTATTTCGTCAGCAGAGATAAGTTGTCTGGCAGCGGAGATAAGAAGTCTTTCAGCGGAGAAAAGTTTTCCGCCAGCGGATATAAATTTCCCGCCACCGGAGATAAGTTTCCGCCAGCGGAGAGACGTTTTTTGTCAGCAGAGATAAGTTGTCCGGCAGGCGATATAAATTTCCCGCCGACGGAGGTAAATTTCTGCCCAGCGGAGATAAGTTTCTGCCAGCGGAGAAACGTAGTTCGTCAGCGGAGAAACGTAGTTTGTCAGCGGGATAAATTGTCCGCACGCGCAGATAACTTTTCCGCCGCGGAGATAAGTTTTCTGCCAGCGAGAGACGCATTTCGTCAGCAGAAATAAGTTGTCCGCAGGGATTTAAATTTCCCCCCTGGAGAAAAGTTTCCGCCACCGCAGATAAGTTTTCGCCAGCGCGAGATGTATTTTGTCAGCAGAGATAAGTTGTTCGGCAGGCGATATAAATTTCCCGCCGACGGAGGTAAATTTTCTGCCAGCGAGATAAGTTTTCTGCCAGCGAAGAAACGTAGTTCGTCAGCGGAGAAAACGTAGTTTGTCAGCGGGATAATATGTCCGCCAGCGCAGATAACTTTCCGCCGCCGGAGATAAGTTGTCTGCCAGCGGAGAGACGCATTTCATCAGCAAAATAAGTTGTCCGGCAGGGATTTAAATTTCCCCCCCTGGAGAAAAATTTCCCGCCACCGGAGATACGTTTTTCGCCAGCGGAGAGACGTATTTTGTCAGCAGAGCTAAGTTGTTCGGCAGCGGAGATAAGATGTCTGCCAGCGGAGAAAAGTTTTCCGCCAGCGATATAAATTTCCCGCCACCGCAGATAATATTTCCGCCAGCGGAGAGATGTATTTTGTCAGCAGAGATAAGTTGTCGGCAGGCGATATAAATTTCCCGCCGACGGAGGTAAATTTTCTGCCAGCGGAGATAAGTTTTCCGCCAGCGGAGAAACGTAATTCGGCTGCGGGGATAAATTGTCCGTCTGGGGATATAAATTTCCCGCCGCCGGAGTTAAGTTTTCTTCCAGCGGAGAATAGTTGTTCGTCAGCGGAGATACATTGTCTGCCAGCGGAGATAAGTTGTCCGCCAGCGGATATAGATTTCCCGCCACCGAAAATAAGTTTTCCACCATTGGAGAGATGTATTTTGTCAGCAGAGATAAGATGTCCGGCAGGGATATAAATTCCTCGCCGCCGGAAGTGAATGTTCTGCCAGCGGAGATAAGTTTTCTGCTGGCGGAGAAACGAAACTCGTCAGCGGGGATAAATTGTCCGTCAGAGGATATTGATTTCCCGCGGCCGGAGATAAGATTTCTGCCAGCGGAGAATCGTAGTTGGTCAGCGGAGATAAATTGTCTGCCAGCGGAGATAAGTTGTCCGCCAGCGGATATACATTTTCCGCCAGCGGAGAGAAGTATTTCGTCAGCAGAGATAAGTTGTCTGGCAGCGGAGATAAGAAGTCTTTCAGCGGAGAAAAGTTTCCCGCCACCGGAGATAAGTTTTCCGCCAGCGAGAGATGTATTTTGTCAGCCGAGATAAGATGTCCGGCAGGGGATATAAATTTCCCGCCGCCGGAGGTAAATGTTCTGTCAGCGGAGAAAAGTTTTCTGCCGGCGGAGAAACGTAGTTCGTCAGCGAAGATAAGTTGTCCGGCAAGGGATTTAAATTTCCCCCCTGGAGAAAAATTTCCCGCCACCGGAGAAACGTTTTTCGCCAGCGGAGAGACGTATTTTGTCAGCAGAGCTAAGTTGTTCGCAGCGGAGATAAGATGTCTGCCAGCGGAGAAAAGTTTTCCGCAGCGGATATAAATTTCCCGCCACCGCAGATAAGTTTCCGCCAGCGGAGAGATGTATTTTGTCAGCAGAGATAAGTTGTCCGGCAGGCGATATAAATTTCCCGCCGACGGAGGTAAATTTTCTGCCAGCGGAGATAAGTTTTCTGCCAGCGGAGAAACGTAGTTCGTCAGCGGAGAAACGTAGTTTGTCAGCGGGGATAAATTGTCCGCCAGCGCAGATAACTTTTCCGCCGCCGGAGATAAGTTTTCTGCCAGCGGAGAGACGCATTTCGTCAGCAGAAATAAGTTGTCCGGCAGGGATTTAAATTTCCACCCCTGGAGAAAAGTTTCCCGCACCGGAGATAAGTTTTTCAACAGCGGAGAGACGTATTTTGTCAGCAGAGATAAGTTGTCCGGCAGCGGAGATAAGATGTCTGTCAGCGGAGAAAAGTTTTCCACCAGCGATATAAATTTCCCGCCACCGCAGATAAGTTTTCCGCCAGCGGAGAGATGTATTTGTCAGCCGAGATAAGATGTCCGGCAGGGGATATCAATTTGCCGCCGCCGGAGGTAAATGTTCTGTCAGCGGAGAAAAGTTTTCTGCCGGCGGAGAAACGTAGTTCGTCAGCGAAGATAAGTTGTCCGGCAAGGGATTTAAATTTCCCCCCTGAAGAAAAATTTCCCGCCACCGGAGATACGTTTTTCGCCAGCGGAGAGACGTATTTTGTCAGCAGAGCTAAGTTGTTCGGCAGCGGAGATAAGATGTCTGCCAGCGGAGAAAAGTTTTCCGCCAGCGAGAGATGTATTTTGTCAGCCGAGATAAGATGTCCGGCAGGGGATATAAATTTCCCGCCGCCGGAGGTAAATGTTCTGTCAGCGGAGAAAAGTTTTCTGCCGGAGATAAGTTTTCTGCCGGCGGAGAACCGTAATTCGTCAGCGGGATAAATTGTCCGTCAGGGGATATAAATTTCCCGCCACCGGAGATAAGATTTCTGCCAGCGGAGAATCGTAGTTCGTCAGCGGAGATAAATTGTCTGGCAGGGGATATAGATTTCCCGCCACCGGAAATAAGTTTTCCACCAGCAGAGAGATGTATTTCGTCATCAGAGATAAGTTGTCCGTCAGGGGATATAAATTTCCCGCCGCCGGAGATAAGTTTTCTGCCCGCGGAGAGCCGTATTTTGTCAGCAGAGATAAGTTGTCCGGCAGGGGATATAAATTTCCCGCCACCGGAAATAAGTTTTCTGCCAGCGTAGAGACGTTTTCGTCAGCAGTGATAAGTTGTCCGGCATGGATATAAATTTCCCGCCGCCGGAGGTAAATGTTCTGCCAGCGGAGATAAGTTTTCTGCCAGCGGAGAAACGTAGTTCGTCAGCGGAGAAACGTAGTTTGTCAGCGGGGATAAATTGTCCGCCAGCGCAGATAACTTTTCCGCCGCCGGAGATAAGTTTTCTGCCAGCGGAGAGACGCATTTCGTCAGCAGAAATAAGTTGTCCGGCAGGGGATTTAAATTTCCCCCCCTGGAGAAAAGTTTCCCGCCACCGGAGATAAGTTTTTCAACAGCGGAGAGACGTATTTTGTCAGCAGAGATAAGTTGTCCGGCAGCGGAGATAAGATGTCTGTCAGCGGAGAAAAGTTTTCCGCCAGCGGATATAAATTTCCCGCCACCGCAGATAAGTTTTCCGCCAGCGGAGAGATGTATTTTGTCAGCCAAGATAAGATGTCCGGCAGGGGATATAAATTTGCCGCCGCCGGAGGTAAATGTTCTGTCAGCGGAGAAAAGTTTTCTGCCGGCGGAGAAACGTAGTTCGTCAGCGAAGATAAGTTGTCCGGCAAGAGATTTAAATTTCCCCCCTGAAGAAAAAATTTCCCGCCACCGGAGATACGTTTTTCGCCAGCGGAGAGACGTATTTTGTCAGCAGAGCTAAGTTGTTCGGCAGCGGAGATAAGATGTCTGCCAGCGGAGAAAAGTTTTCCGCCAGCGGATATAAATTTCCCGCCACCGCAGATAAGTTTTCTGCCAGCGGAGAGATGTATTTTGTCAGCCGAGATAAGATGTCCGGCAGGGGATATAAATTTCCCGCCGCCGGAGGTAAATGTTCTGTCAGCGGAGAAAAGTTTTCTGCCGGAGATAAGTTTTCTGCCGGCGGAGAACCGTAATTCGTCAGCGGGGATAAATTGTCCGTCAGGGGATATAAATTTCCCGCCACCGGAGATAAGATTTCTGCCAGCGGAGAATCGTAGTTCGTCAGCGGAGATAAATTGTCTGGCAGGGGATATAGATTTCCCGCCACCGGAAATAAGTTTTCCACCAGCAGAGAGATGTATTTCGTCATCAGAGATAAGTTGTCCGTCAGGGATATAAATTTCCCGCCGCCGGAGATAAGTTTTCTGCCCGCGAGAGCCGTATTTTGTCAGCAGAGATAAGTTGTCCGGCAGGGGATATCAATTTCCCGCCACCGGAAATAAGTTTTCTGCCAGCGTAGAGACGTTTTTCGTCAGCAGTGATAAGTTGTCCGGCATGGGATATAAATTTCCCGCCGCCGGAGGTAAATGTTCTGCCAGCGGAGATAAGTTTTCTGCCGGCGGAGAGACGTATTTCGTCGGCAGAGATAAGTTATCCGGCAAGGGATATAAATTTCCCGCCTCCGGAGATAAGTTTTCCGCCAGCGGAGAAACGTAATTCGTCTGCGGGGATAAATTGTCCGTCTGGGGATATAAATTTCCCGCCGCCGGAGTTAAGTTTTCTGCCAGCGGAGAATCGTTGTTCGTCAGCGGAGATAAAATGTCTGCCAGCGGAGATAACTTGTCCGCCAGCAGATATATATTTCCCGCCACCGGAAATAAGTTTTCCGCCAGCGGAGAGACGTATTTCGTTAGCAGAGATAAGTTGTCCGGCAGGGGATATAAATATCCCGCCGCCGGAGATAAGTTTTCTGCCAGCGGAGAGGCGTATTTCGTCAGCAGAGATAAGTTTTCCGCCAGCGGATATAAATTTCCCGCCACCGGAAATAAGTTTTCCGCCAGCGGAGAAACGTATTTCGTCAGCAGAGATAATTTGTTTGGCAGGGATATAGATTTTCCGCCACCGGAAATAAGTTTTCCGCCTGCGGAGAGACGTATTTCGTCGGCAGAGATAAGTTATCCGGCAAGGGATATAAATTTCCCGCCGCCGGAGTTAAGTTTTCTGCCAGCGGAGAATCGTTGTTCGTCAGCGGAGATAAAATGTCTGCCAGCGGAGATAACTTGTCCGCCAGCAGATATATATTTCCCGCCACCGGAAATAAGTTTTCCGCCAGCGGAGAGACGTATTTCGTTAGCAGAGATAAGTTGTCCGGCAGGGGATATAAATATCCGCCGCCGGAGATAAGTTTTCTGCCAGCGGAGAGGCGTATTTCGTCAGCAGAGATAAGTTGTCCGGCAGGGGATATAAATTTCCCGCCGCCGCAGGTAAATGTTTTGTCAGCGGAGAAAAGTTTTCTGCCGGCGGAGAAACGTAGTTCGTCTGCCAGCGGAGATAAGTTTTCTGCCGGCGGAGAACCGTAATTCGTCAGCGGGGATAAATTGTCCGTCAGGGATATAAGTTTCCCGCCACCGGAGATAAGATTTCTGCCAGCGGAGAATCGTAGTTCGTTAGCGGAGATAAATTGTCTGGCGGGGATATAGATTTCCCGCCACCGGAAATAAGTTTTCCACCAGCAGAGAGATGTATTTCGTCATCAGAGATAAGTTGTCCGGCAGGAATATAAATTTCCCGCCGCCGGAGATAAGTTTTCTGCCCGCGGAGAGCCGTATTTTGTCAGCAGAGATAAGTTGTCCGGCAGGGGATATAGATATCCCGCCACCGGAAATTAGATTTCCGCCAGCGGAGAGACGTATTTCGTTAGCAGAGATAAGTTGTCTGGCAGCGGAGATAAGAAGTCTTTCAGCGGAGAAAAGTTTTCCGCCAGCGATATAAATTTCCCGCCACCGGAGGTAAGTTTTCTGCCAGCGGAGAGACGTATTACGTCAGCAGAGATAAGTTGTCCGGCAGGGGATATAAATTTCCCCCCCTGGAGAAAAGTTTCCCGCCACCGGAGATAAGTTTTTCGCCAGCGGAGAGACGTATTTTGTCAGCAGAGATAAGTTGTCCGGCAGCGGAGATAAGATGTCTGTCAGCGGAGAAAAGTTTTCCGCCAGCGGATATAAATTTCCCGCCACCGCAGATAAGTTTTCCGCCAGCGGAGAGATGTATTTTGTCAGCCGAGATAAGATGTCCGGCAGGGATATAAATTTCCCGCCGCCGGAGGTAAATGTTCTGTCAGCGGAGAAAAGTTTTCTGCCGGCGGAAAAACGTAGTTCGTCAGCGAAGATAAGTTGTCCGGCAAGGGATTTAAATTTCCCCCCCTGGAGAAAAATTTCCCGCCACCGCAGATAAGTTTTCCGCCAGCGGAGAGATGTATTTTGTCAGCCGAGATAAGATGTCCGGCAGGGGATATAAATTTCCCGCCGCCGGAGGTAAACGTTCTGCCAGCGGAGATCAGTTTTCTGCCGGCGGAGAAACGTAGCTCGTCAGCGGGGATAAATTGTCCGTCAGAGGATATACATTTCCGCCACCGGAGATAAGTTTTCCGCCAGCGGAGAGACGTTTTTTGTCAGCAGAGATAAGTTGTCCGCAGGGGATATAAATTTCCCGCCGCCGGAGGTAAATTTTCTGCCAGCGGAGACTAATTTTCCGCCAGCGGAGAGACGCATTTCGTCAGCAGAGATAAGTTGTCCGGCAGGGGATATAAATTTCCCGCCGCCGGAGGTAAGTTTTCTGCCAGCGGAGAGACGTATTACGTCAGCAGAGATAAGTTGTCCGGCAGGGGATATAAATTTCCCCCCCCTGGAGAAAAGTTTTCCGCCAGCGGATATAAATTTCCCGCCACCGGAGATAAGTTTTTCGCCAGCGGAGAGACGAATTTTGTCAGCAGAGATTTCCCACACTATCTTTCGTAGTGATCAGACGTGTTTTTGTTTTGCGCTCCGCATTTTTTCCTTTTGTTTTGAATAAACAGCCGGTGTTTTCCTAACTAAATTCTAAATTTACTTCCTAACCAGACAACAATCTGGAAACCTATTCTATTACGCGAGTGCATGCCTTTTGATTTGTGTTAAAACATTATTTAACTTTTTATTTTTCGGCGTCGGCTTGTGCTTGTGCTTGTGTTTGTGTTGTTGCAGTGAGTGAGTACGCATTACATTGCATTGCAGTCCGCTCTCGTCTGGTAGCTTTTGTTGTTTTATCACTCTCTCGCTATCACCTCAACTTCAATAACTGTTCTTTCTCTCTCGCTCTTTAAACTTTCTGAGCAATAGCGCTCTCTGCTTAGTAGCTCTCGCTATAACCGCTCTCCACTCTGCTCTCTTTTTTTTACCAATTCCGCTTTGAGCGTTGTCTGGCACATTGGTCTGATACCAATTTGTTTTGCAAATAATAGTATATATATAAATAAATAATAAAATAAAATGGAATACGCTGTGGTCTGTGCCAAAAAAAGCTGTAAGAAGCAGATCACCACGATCAGCCGAATGTCCCCTGCTGGCTATGCGACAGCGTAGTGCACGCAAAATGCGCTGGATTTTCTGGCCTCGTGAGTGATGCTATAGCCAAACGTAATGGCTTGCATTACAGTTGCGAGGCATGCCGTGCGGTGGAGAAAGACATGGTCGCTTTCATGAGGCAGACGCGGAGTGGCTTTAAGGAGCTGACCGTTGGTTTTAAAAACCAATACGATCGGCTCCTAGCCATGGAGGCTCAGTTTAGCGGTTTAAAACTGCTGAATGAGTCTCCGAGGCGCAAAAAGGTCACTCCGCGGGATCTGCAATTGCCAACCGTCACTCAGCCGTGCGCCGCCGAAAAACTGACTCCGACCACTCCAAGTGTGCAGCAGTTGATCTCGTTTGCCACTCCAAGGGCAACGACAGCTGCTGGCGACGCAGATTCGGTAGCCGAATTCATCGCCTCGGAGAATGTGCAGCCAAGTACGTCTGCAGCGTCCGTGTCCGTGGTGTCCGCAAGTTCGCTAGTTGTCCCGTCTATACCGATCCCACCAGTAAATAGACGTTCCGGACCTCCGGATATTGCCACCACAGGTACTAGGCCTGTGGTGACTAAACCACTGGTGGGAGTCCCACCAAAACGACAAGTTTTTGTTTCACGGCTGGCCCCTGACCTCACATCTAATGATGTAATTGCTTTTATTCAAAGCAAAATAAAAGCCGTGGGTTTAAAGGTGGAGAAATTTAACTTCTCTTATGCCAGGGAGATAGCCTCGTTTAAGATAAGCATCTCCCCAACTCAATTTGACACCATTTGCTCCGCCAAATTTTGGCCGGAGCATTTGGTGGTGAAGGAGTTTAAGGCTAAGAAGAAGAATAGGCCCCCATATCCCTTCCAAACCTTTCCAGTGTGCCACCCTCAACCTCAACCTCAACTTCCTCTTCCTCAATTTCCCGTCTTGCTTCCACCTTTCCAAAAAACTAACTTCTCTTTTAGTAACCTATCAGAATGTAAGAGGCTTGCGTAGTAAGCTCAGCATTCTTTTCCGGGATAGTGTTGCATTTGCTTCCCACGTTATTGTGTTTACTGAAACCTGGTTAAAGCCGGACATTCTTAGTTCCGAGGTTTTGGCAGGTCGGTACACAACTTTTAGAAAGGACCGTTCGTCTCGACGGGCAGGGGGGGTTCTAATTGCAGTGGACTCTTACTTCACGTCGGAACACTTCACAGTCCAAGTTCAACAGGAACTGGAATTCCTGTGTGTAAAACTGATTCTTCCCGCTTTCGCTATATTCATTACTTGCTCGTATATCCCACCTTCTTCGGATATTTCAATTTATGAGCAGCACTTGTCCGCTTTAACCGCTGTTTCTTCCTCGCTATCTGATAAAGATCGTATGATAGTTCTTGGTGACTTCAACTTGCCAGGAACTGTTTGGTCTTCGGTAAACGAGTCTAGTATCCTAGTGCCCATGTCACGACATGACTTTGTTGACGGCTTGCTTGACCTATCCCTGTCTCAAGTCAACCATGTGAATAATTCCTTGGGTCGATTGCTTGATCTGTGCTTTGTATCGGATCCGACCATAGTGTTGTTAACCCGAGCCCTTCCGCTCACTATACCTGAAGACGCCTACCACCCTACTTTCGAGGTGTCGCTAGATATAGGACCAACTGTATTGGATCGGTCGAGTAGGCTGCCCGAACGTGTCCGCTGCTTTCGTAAAGCCGAGTTTGCGAAGCTTAATAACCTCATTAGGGATTTTGATTGGTCCGCTTTGTACTTGTGCACTGATATCATAAAAGGCACAAACATTTTTTACAATGCTCTTGGCACATTTTTCGATTCTTGTGTCCCGCTTTCTTGTCCGACTAGATCTGGAAAACCCCTTGGTTTACCAAAGAGTTATCCAGTCTACAAAACTTAAAATCAAGACTTTATAAAAAATTTCAAGAAGTGGGTTCTCCTACTTCTCACTCTCGCTATGTATTAGCTCGGTCAAACTTTTCAGTTCTTAATGCTCAATGCTATAAGAACTACCTATCTCGATGCAGGATACGTTTTTCTCAGGACCCTAAACAGTTTTACAGCTTCGTAAACAGTAAGCGTAGAACGTCCGCACACCCATCCTCGCTATCATTTTGTAATACGTCGGCAAATAATGATCAGGCAATTGCCGATCTTTTTGCCCAATTCTTCCAAACCACCTATTCTGAGGAAAGCTACTCTGGTCATCCGTACCCATACGGTTTACCGAGGTCGAACGGCATTTTCAGTCCCTTGTTAAATGAATGTTCCCTACTTCATGATCTTCGACTAGTTAAGCCGGTGTTTTCACCGGGTCCAGACGGGGTTCCAGGTTGTGTACTCAGGTACTGCGCCGAGGCTCTGTGTGGACCTTTGCTTAAACTATTCACCCTATCCATTGATTCTTCTTGCTTCCCCCCGATCTGGAAGGAATCGTTTATAATTCCTCTCCATAAAAAAGGTAGCAAGTCTGATGCAAAAAATTATAGAGGTATAGCAAAGTTATCCGCTATTCCTAAAATGTTTGAGAGGGTTTTAACTCCGCACTTGCAACATCTCTGCAAGTCACTTATATCTCCAACTCAGCATGGATTTATAAGGCGGCGATCAACCACCACGAACTTGTTAGAGTTTACCTCTTTCATTATTAAAGGCTTTCAAGGTAACTTACAGACGGATGTTATTTACACCGACTTTAGTAAAGCATTCGACTCTGTAAACCATTCCCTTTTAGCGCATAAACTTGACCTTTTAGGGTTTCCGCCCAACCTCTTGAGATGGATTTCTAGCTATCTTTGTTCTAGGTCTCAAAGAGTCCTCTTCAAAAACTCCCTCTCTTTCCCAGTAAAGGTTTCTTCCGGAGTACCACAAGGCAGCCATCTAGGCCCCTTACTCTTCACACTCTTTATTAATGACTTACCTTCAGTATTAACATACTCTCGAGTACTTATGTATGCGGATGATGTTAAACTCTGTGTCCAGTACAAGGACATTTCATTTCATTCTCGCTTGCAATCCGATCTCAATAACTTTCAGTCATGGTGTTGTGCAAACTTGTTACACCTTAATGCCTCGAAATGCAAAGTTATGACATTTCATCGTTCTAGCCCTTTGTTGGCTCCTTACACCCTATTTGGTGGTTCTCTTGAGAGAATTACCCTGGTGGATGATCTGGGTGTTATGTTAGACCCCAAGTTAAAGTTTTCCGAACACATTTCTACCATGGTAAATAAGGCCATGAGCGTGCTTGGGTTTATAAAGAGGTGGTCAAAGGAATTTGACGACCCCTATATAACAAAGACTCTCTATACCTCGCTTGTTCGTCCGATCTTAGAATACGGCTCCTGTGTATGGTGCCCTCAGTACAAAGTACACCAGGACCGTATAGAATCAGTACAGAAAAACTTTTTACTCTTTGCTCTGCGGGGCCTTAACTGGGATGCGGGTGTAAGACTCCCATCTTACTCTAGTAGACTACTATTAGTAAACCTCCCAAAAATGCTTGGTGTGATATTTATGCACAACTTGATCAGGGGTGACATAGACAGCCCTGATCTGTTGAGCCGCATAAACTTCACGATTCCTATTAGACTGACTAGAAATTTTATACCGTTGTTCCTTCCACTTTGTAGATCGAATTATTCCTTGCATGAACCGTTTAGGGTCTTATGCTCGGATTATAATTCCCTCTACCATATTATATCCAACACTAATTCTCTTCCTCTTATTAAATTATTAATCCTCACACACCTTTCTATTAATTAGTAACTGTAGTGGTATTTGTATTTTGATTGCATGCTTAGTTTCTTAGTAAGCTTAGTGATAATTTTCCTCGAATGTTAGTCTAATAGCTATCTCTCTTGCATGTTCGCGTTTGGTTCGGCTACGCACCGCGCGTCATGCGGCATCGCCCTCGGTCGGTTGGGCGGGAGGAGGGCTGCGTTTTGCCTGGGATCCGCGCGTAACAGCCTTCTGCTGGTGTCACACGGGCCACTTGACGGTGCAGTAACTGCATCGCCTCTTGAAAGATGCAGTCATTGCATGTCACCGTCCAAATAAAAAAAAAAAAAAAAAAAAACATATCCCCTGCCAGACAAATTATCTCTGCTGACGAAATACGTCTCTCCGCTGGCGGAAAACTTATCTTCGGTGGCGGGATATTTATATCCGCTGGCGGAAAACTTTTCTCCGCTGACAGACATCTTATCTCTGTTGAAGAATGACCATCTCTAGCAATGCACGCATGTATTGACAGACATATGAGTATGTAGACGTATGTATGAGAGAGACGTAACGAAGCGACGTTTTCTTATCTCCCTTTTTGTTCTCCCTTTCGTTCGGTCTCTATCTGCCTGCGAGCAGAGCATTTATTAGTCACAAATAAACCTTACATATGAATGGTTGCGTTTTTACTTTTCGGTACAAGAACTTCCCTTGCAACGGCAGCGAAATTCTGTCCAACAGGTTATGGGCCCAGGTTCGGATTTTGTAAATTAAAAGTAAAGTGATTGTTTTAGTTACGAACTATTAACATCGGTGTGACTCAGAGACTAAACGAGAATCAGCAATGAGCGGGATGTATCAAATAGACAAATTAGAGGAGGGAAATTATGACTCCTGGTGTATTCAAATGCGGTCTGTGTTGGTGCACGCTGAATTGTGGAGTGTGGCATCTGGTGACCTGCTACCAACGAATGTTCCCGAAGGTGTGAATTGGCAGGCCAAGGATGAAAAGCCGCTGGCCATGATCACATTGAGTGTGAAAACTTCACAGTTGGGATACATTAAAAATTGCAGTAAGTCGTCCGAAGCATGGAACAAATTAAAGAGTGTTCATCAACCAAGTGGACCTGTACGAAAGGTTCAACTGTACAAGAAATTGCTAAGCAAGCGCATGGACCAAAGGCAAAGCATTTCAAGCTACATTAATGAGTTCGTGGATATTCTTGATGGCCTTGGGTCAGTAGGAATCGAGCTAAATGATGAACTGCGCTCAATTGTTTTGTTGTCAAGCCTTCCAGAACAATTCGAAAATTTCGTTGTCGCCATAGAGACGCGCGACAGTCTGCCGACTTTCGATGTTCTATGCGTAAAACTGAAGGAAGAAGGCGAACGAAAGGGAAACACAGAAGATCAAAAGGAATACGCAAAGGCATATACCGCAGTACATAAGCCGGCCGCGCACAGAGCGCTAAAGAAGAGAAACAATACAATGATATGTTTCAAGTGTGGTGAGCGCGGGCAATTGAAGGCTCAGTGTAAGAAGGAGAGCGCAAATGTGGAAAGGGCAGCAAGAGTGGAGAACAAGCAGTGCAGTCTATTAAATGCGTTGGACGCAGATAATTTGAAAAAGAGTATGTGGTGTTTGGATAGTGGTGCCACAAGCCACATGTGTTGTGAGAAACAGTTATTCACAAAGTTCGAGAAACACACAGAAATGATTGGTCTGTCTGACTCCGGTTTCCTAAAAGCTGAAGGAAAAGGAGAAGTAGAGCTGAAGACAGAGATATGCACGCTGCTGTTAAAGAATGTTCTCTATGTGCCCGAAATGAATGGAAATTATTTCTCGGTGAGCAGCGCTGTACAGAATAAATGTTTCGTCACTTTTGGACAAGAATATGCACGAGTTATCCAAAATGGCGAATGCATTGTAAAGGCGAACAGAGTTGGAAACTTGTATATGTTTCGAGGAAAACAAAACAACTGTTTTGCGGCGGTTAAGGCTGATGGTGCCCTGTGGCATAAACGGTACGGCCACTTGAACATCAGCAGTATGAAAGATTTGATCAGCAAAGGAATGGTGCGCGGCATTGAAAATATGGTTTTCCCGGCGAATATGAATTGCAAAACATGTATGGTCAGCAAGATTCATGCGCAACCATTTCCTGTTGCAACCACCAGTAGAGCTCAAGATATATTGGAACTAGTTCATGCAGATGTGTGCGGGCCCTTTGGCACACAGTCGCTTGCTGGATCAAAGTATTTTCTAACCTTCATCGATGACAAATCAAGGCGTATATTTGTGTATTTCCTGCGGACAAAGGATGAAGTCTTCCAGAAGTTCGTCGAGTTCAAAACCCTGCTTGAACGGCAAACGGGAAAAAGTCTCAAATGTATCCGGAGCGACAATGGCGGTGAATTTGTCAACAAATCGTTTGATGAATTTCTGAAAACTAATGGGATTGAGAGGCAGCTGACAGTGGCGTACACTCCACAGCAAAACGGCGTTGCTGAGAGGGCAAACCGCACTCTGGTGGAAATGTCAAGATGTATGCTGGTCCAGTCAGGGTTAGGCGAATCCTTGTGGGCTGAGGCAGTCAACGCAGCTGTGTATGTACGGAATCGATCACCGACCAAGGCGCTGACCAGTATGACGCCTATGGAAGCGTGGACTGGTAAGAAACCTTTTGTTGGTCATCTAAAGGTTTTTGGCTCCGTTGCAGTAGCTTTGGACAAGGGTCCAAGGAAGAGTAAACTTCAACCAAAAGGCAAAGAATATCGCATGATTGGATATTCAGTAGCGGCTAAGGGCTATCGACTGTATGACCCTGTGTCTCATCAGGTGATTGAGAGGCGAGATGTTCTCTTTTACGAGATCCAAGACGACAAGGATACAGTCACATTCGAACTTCCGAAGGCAGAAGTTAGCATGCAGTCAGGCGGCGATACTGATGACATTGACAGCAGCGGTGGAGACAGCAGCCATGGTGCAAGCGTTGACGGGGAGAATCCCAGTAGCAGCGGTACTGATGGGTACGAGAGCGCAACAGAAAAGGTTGAGTCAGATGAGCCAGCTCATCGCGTTGGACCTGGCAGACCAAGGCTGATTCGGACCGGCAAACCTGGCCGTCCGAGAAAGGAGTACAACATTCTTGGTGCTCTGGTTGCCAGCGACGTAAAGATTCCAGTATCCTACGAGGAGGCGTTGATCAGTATTCATGCATCACATTGGTCCGAAGCGATGCAACGCGAATATGAGGCATTAATGGCAAACGAGACATGGCAGTTGGCAGACTTACCGGCAGGACAACGAGCAGTTGGATGCAAATGGGTATATAGCCTGAAACGCGACAAAGATGGTCAAATCGAACGTTTCAAGGCGCGGCTGGTGGCAAAAGGTTGCTCCCAGCAGTACGGCATAAACTATGCGGAAACATTTTCTCCAGTCTGCAGACTGGAGAGCGTGCGATTTATTCTTGCGCTAGCAGCAGAATTGAAATTATATGTCAACCAAATGGATGTATGTACGGCATACCTCAACAGTGACCTGAGCGATACGGTGTACATGAAGCAACCACAAGGGTACATTGATCGAGCTTATCCAGCGAAGGCTATGCTGCTTAAAAAGGTAATTAATGGATTGAAGCAGTCAGGAAGGGAATGGAATTCGAAGCTGAATGGCGTCCTGACTAATCTGGGTTTTGTTTCCTGTGACAACGAGCCGTGCCTCTACCAGCAGAGAGGGAAAGGTAACTTATCGTTAATCTTGGTATATGTTGACGATTTACTTATAGCATGCCAGTCCAAAGAGGACATGCTCGGTATCAAATCGGCTATTTCAAATGCGTTCGAATGTATCGACAAAGGTGTTCCAGAGCTGTTTTTAAGCATGGAGGTGCACCGTGAAGGTGAGCTTGGGCCTATCACCATAGGCCACTCGCAATACATCAAGGAACTATTGCAAGCTCACGACATGGACAAATGTAGACCAGTGGCTACTCCGTTGGATGCGGGGCTCCAGGTGGATTGTACTAATGAGCAGTGTCAAAAGGTTGATCCTGTCATGTATCAATCCATGATTGGTGAGCTGATGTGGCTGGCACTCACAACCAGACCGGACATTTTGCATTCAGTTGCAAAGTTGGCCCAGAGGAACAAAGATCCGCACGCAGAGCATCTGGCTGGTGTGAAGCACGTTCTGAGGTACTTGGCAGCGACGATGAACTTCAAACTACACTACAAAGGGTGTCACCAGCCACTTACTGGATATGTGGATGCGGATTGGGGCGGCGATCGAACTAACCGGAAGTCGTATACGGGCTATGTTTATTTTTTGGCAGGTGGCCCAATTTCTTGGCGATCTGAGAAACAACGCAGCGTGGCACTTAGCAGAACGGAGGCAGAATACATGGCACTGTCGGCTGCGTGTAAGGAGTCCATATTCTTACGGCGCTTAATCATCGAAATTAGCTGTGGAGATGAAGCTACCTCAACTACCTTATATGGCGATAATCTGAGCGCACAAGAGCTGGCTAGGAACCCAGTGCATCACTCAAGGACCAAGCATATTGATATTAGATATTACTTTGTACGACAGATTGTAGAAGAAGGTCAAGTTAAGTTAAAGTATGCTAGTACAACAGGTATGATTGCAGATATCTTGACCAAGAATCTCCCTACGAGAAAGCATGTCGAATTTACAAAATTGTTAAGTTTAAATTGAGTTAAATGGAAGCATGCACGCATTGAGGAAGGGTGTTGAAGAATGACCATCTCTAGCAATGCACGCATGTATTGACAGACATATGAGTATGTAGACGTATGTATGAGTGAGAGACGTAACGAAGCGACGTTCTCTTATCTCCCTTTTTGTTCTCCCTTTCGTTCGGTCTCTATCTGCCTGCGAGCAGAGCATTTATTAGTCACAAATAAACCTTACATATGAATGGTTGCGTTTTTACTTTTCGGTACAAGAACTTCCCTTGCAACGGCAGCGAAATTCTGTCCAACAATCTCCGCTGGCAGAAAACTTATCTCCGCTGGCAGAACATGTACTTCCGGCGGCGAGGAATTTATATCCCCTGCCGGACATCTTATCTCTGCTGACAAAAATATATAAATTTCCCCCCCTGGAGAAAAGTTTCCCGCCACCGGAGATAAGTTTTTCGCCAGCGGAGAGACGTATTTTGTCAACAGAGATAAGTTGTCTGGCAGCGGAGATAAGATGTCTGTCAGCGGAGAAAAGTTTTCCGCCAGCGGATATAAATTTCCCGCCACCGCAGATAAGTTTTCCCCCAGCGGAGAGATGTATTTTGTTAGCCGAGATAAGATGTCCGGCAGGGGATATAAATTTCCCGCCGCCTGAGGTAAATGTTCTGCCAGCGGAGATAAGTTTTCTGCCGGCGGAGAAACGTAGTTCGTCTGCGGAGATAAGTTGTCCGGCAGGGGATATAAATTTCCCCCTCTGGAGAAAAGTTTTCCGCAAGCGGATATGAATTTCCCGCCACCGGAGATAAGTTTTCCTCCAGCGGATAGATGTATTTTGTCAGCCGAGATAAGATGTCCGGCCGGGGATATAAATTTCTCGCCGCCGGAGATAAGTTTTCTGCAAGCTGAGAGACGTATTTCGTCAGCAGAGATAAGTTGTCAGGTAAATGTTCTGCCAGCGGAGATAAGTTTTCTGCCGGCGGAGAAACGTATTTCGTCAGCAGAGATAAGTTGTCCGGCAGGGGATATAGATTTCCCCCACCGGAAATAAGTTTTCCGCCAGCGGAGAGATGTATTTTGTCAGCCGAGATAAGATGTCCGGCAGGGGATATAAATTTCCCGCCGCCGGAGGTAAATGTTCTGCCAGCGGAGATAAGTTTTCTGCCGGCGGAGAAACGTAATTCGTCAGCGGGGATAAATTGTCCGTCAGGGGATATAAAAAATTCCCGCCGCCGGAGATAAGATTTCTGCCAGAATCGTAGTTCGTCAGCGGAGGTAAATTGACTGCAAGCGGAGATAAGCTGTCCGCCAGCGGATATAGATTTCCCGGCACCGGAAATAAGTTTTCCGCCAGCGGAGAGACGTATTTCGTCAGCAGAGATAAGTTGTCTGGCAGGGGATATAGATTTCCCGCCGCCTGAGGTAAATGTTCTGCCAGCGGAGATAAGTTTTCTGCCGGCGGAGAAACGTAATTCGTCAGCGGGGATAAATTGTCCGTCAGGGGATATAAAAAATTCCCGCCGACGGAGATAAGATTTCTGCCAGAATCGTAGTTCGTCAGCGGAGATTAATTGTCTGCAAGCGAAGATAAGCTGTCCGCCAGCGGATATAAATTTCCCGCCACCGCAGATAAGTTTTCCGCCAGCGGAGAGATGTATTTTGTCAGCCGAGATAAGATGTCTGTCAGCGGAGAAAAGTTTTCCGCCAGCGGATATAAATTTCCGCCACCGCAGATAAGTTTTCCGCCAGCGGAGAGATGTATTTTGTCAGCCGAGATAAGATGTCCGGCAGGGGAGATAAGATGTCTGTCAGCGGAGAAAAGTTTTCCGCCAGCGGATATAAATTTCCCGCCACCGCAGATCAGTTTTCCGCCAGCGGAGAGATGTATTTTGTCAGCCGTGATAAGATGTCCGGCAGGGGATATAAATTTCCCGCCGCCTGAGGTAAATGTTCTGCCAGCGGAGATAAGTTTTCTGCCGGCGGAGAAACGTAGTTCGTCTGCGGAGATAAGTTGTTCGGCAGGGGATATAAATTTCCCCCTCTGGAGAAAAGCGGATATGAATTTCCCGCCACCGGAGATAAGTTTTCCGCCAGCGGAGAGACGTATTTCGTCAGCAGAGATAAGTTGTCCGGCATGGGATATAGATTTCCCGCCACCGGAAATAAGTTTTTCGCCAGCGGAGAGATGTATTTTGTCAGCCGAGATAAGATGTCCGGCAGGGGATATAAAGTTCCCGCCTCCGGAGGTAAATGTTCTGCCAGCGGAGATAAGTTTTCTGCCGGTGAAGAAACATAATTCGTCAGCGGGGATAAATTGTCCGTCAGGGGATATAAAAAATTCCCGCCGCCGGAGATAAAATTTCTGCCAGAATCGTAGTTCGTCAGCAGAGATAAGTTGTCCGGCAGGGGATATAAATTTCTCGCCGCCGGAGATAAGTTTTCTGCAAGCGGAGAGACGTATTTCGTCAGCAGAGATAAGTTGTCCGGCATGGGATATAGATTTCCCGCCACCGGAAATAAGTTTTTCGCCAGCGGAGAGATGTATTTTGTCAGCCGAGATAAGATGTCCGGTAGGGGATATAAAGTTCCCGCCGCCGGAGGTAAATGTTCTGCCAACGGAGATAAGTTTTCTGCCGGTGAAGAAACGTAATTCGTCAGCGGGGATAAATTGTCCGTCAGGGGATATAAAAAATTCCCGCCGCCGGAGATAAGATTTCTGCCAGAATCGTAGTTCGTCAGCAGAGATAAGTTGTCCGGCAGGGGATATAAATTTCTCGCCGCCGGAGATAAGTTTTCTGCAAGCGGAGAGACGTATTTCGTCAGCAAAGATAAGTTGTCCGGCAGGGGATATAGATTTCCCCCACCGGAAATAAGTTTTCCGCCAGAGGAGAGATGTATTTTGTCAGCCGAGATAAGATGTCCGGCAGGGGATATAAATTTCCCGCCGCCGGAGGTAAATGTTCTGCCAGCGGAGATAAGTTTTCTGCCGGCGGAGAAACGTAATTCGTCAGCGGGGATAAATTGTCCGTCGGGGGATATAAAAAATTGCCGCCGCCGGAGATAAGATTTCTGCCAGAATCGTAGTTCGTCAGCAGAGATAAGTTGTCCGGCAGGGGATATATATTTCCCGCCACCGGAAATAAAATTTCCGCCAGCGGAGAGACGTATTTCGTTAGCAGAGATATGCTGTCCGGCAGGGGATATAAATTTCCCGCCGCCGGAGGTAAATGTTCTGCCAGCGAAGATCAGTTTTCTGCCGGCGGAGAAACGTGGCTCGTCAGCGGAAATAAATTGTCCGCCAGCGGAGATAAGATGTCTGTTATCGGAGAAAAGTTTTCCGCCAGCGGATATAATTTTCCGCCACCGCAGATAAGTTTTCCGCCAGCGGAGAGACGTATTTCGTCAGCAGAGATAAGTTGTCTGGCAGGGAATATAGATTTCCCGCCACCGGAGATAAGTTTTCCGCCAGCGGAGAGACGTATTTCGTTAGCAGAGATAAGTTATCAGGCCGGGGATATAAGTTTCTCGCCACCGGAGATAAGTTTTCTGCAAGCGGAAAGACGTATTTCGTCAGCAGATATAAGTTGTCCGGCAGGGGATATAGATTTCCCGCCGCCGGAGACAAGTTTTCTGCCAGCGTAGAGACGTATTTCGTCAGCAGAGATTAGTTGTCCGCCAGCGGATATAGATTTTCCGCCGCCGGAGATAAGTTTTCTGCCAGCGGAGAGACGTATTTCGTCAGCAGAGATAAGTTTTCTGGCAGAGGATATAGATTTCCCGCCACCGCAGATAAGTTTTCCGATAGCGGAGAGATGTATTTTGTCAGCCGAGATAAGATGGCCGGCAGGGGATATAAATTCCTCGCCGCCGCAAGTAAATGTTCTGCCAGCGGAGATAAGTTTTCTGCCGGCGGAGAAACGTAATTCGTCAGCGGGGATAAATTGTCCGTCAGGGGATGTAAATTTCCCGCCGCCGCAGATAAGTTTTCCGATAGCGGAGAGATGTATTTTGTCAGCAGAGATAAGATGGCCGGCAGGGGATACAAATTCCTCGCCGCCGGAAATAAATGTTCTGCCAGCGGAGATCAGTTTTCTGCCGGCGGAGAAACGTTATTCGTCAGCGGGGATAAATTGTCCGTCAGGGGATGTAAATTTCCCGCCGCCGGAGAAAAGTTTTCTGCAAGCGGAGAGATGTATTTCGTTAGCAGAGATAAGTTGTCCGGCAGGGGATATATATTTCCCGCCCCCGGAAATAAAATTTCCGCCAGCGGAGAGACGTATTTCGCTTGCAGAGATAAGTTATCCGGCAGGGGATATAGATTTCCCGCCACCGCAGATAAGTTTTCCGATAGCGGAGAGATGTATTTTGTCAGCCGAGATAAGATGTCCGGCACGGGATATAAATTTCCCGCCGCCGGAGGTAAATGTTCTGCCAGCGGAGATAAGTTTTCTGCCGGCGGAGAAACGTAGTTCGTCTGCGGAGATTAGTTGTCCGGCAGGGGATATAAATTTTCCCCTCTGGAGAAAAGTTTTCCGCCAGCGGCTATAGATTTCCCGGCACCGGAAATAAGTTTTCCGCCAGCGGAGAGACGTATTTCGTCAGCAGAGATAAGTTGTCCGGCAGGGGATATAGATTTCCCGCCGCCGGAGATAAGTTTTCTGCCAGCGTAGAGACGTTTTTTGTCAGCAGAGATAAGTTGTCCGCAGGGGATATAAATTTCCCGCCGCCGGAGGTAAATTTTCTGCCAGCGGAGATTAATTTTCTGCCAGCGGAGAAACGTAGTTCGTCAGCGGAGAAACGTAGCTCGTCAGCGGAAATAAATTGTCCGCCAGCGGAGATAAGATGTCTGTTATCGGAGAAAAGTTTTCCGCCAGCGGATATAAATTTCCGCCACCGCAAATAAGTTTTCCGCCAGCGAAGATATGTATTTTGTCAGCAGAGATAAGATGGCCGGCAGGGGATATACATTCCTCGCCGCCGGAAGTAAATGTTCTGCCAGCGGAGATAAGTTTTCTGCCGGCGGAGAAACGTAGTTCGTCAGCGGAGAAACGTAGCTCGTCAGCGGAAATAAATTGTCCGCCAGCGGAGATAAGATGTCTGTTTTTGGAAAAAAGTTTTCCGCCAGCGGATATAATTTTCCGCCACCGCAGATAAGTTATCCGCCAGCGGAGAGACGTATTTCGTCAGCAGAGATAAGTTGTCTGGCAGGGGATATAGATTTCCCGCCACCGGAAATAAGTTTTCCGCCAGCGGAGAGACGTATTTCGTTAGCAGAGATAAGTTGTCAGGCCGGGGATATTAGTTTCTCGCCACCGGAGATAAGTTTTCTGCAAGCGGAGAGACGTATTTTGTCAGCAGAGATAAGTTGTCCGGCAGGGGATATAGATTTCCCGCCGCCGGAGACAAGTTTTCTGCCAGCGTAGAGACGTATTTCGTCAGCAGAGACAAGTTGTCCGCCAGCGGATATAGATTTCCCGCCGCCGGAGATAAGTTTTCTGCCAGCGTAGAGACGCTTTTTGTCAGCAGAGATAAGTTGTCCGCAGGGGATATAAATTTCCCGCCGCCGGAGGTAAATTTTCTGCCAGCGGCGATTAATTTTCTGCCAGCGGAAAAACGTAGTTCGTCAGCGGAGAAACGTAGCTCGTCAGCGGAAATAAATTGTCCGCCAGCGGAGATAAGATGTCTGTTATCGGAGAAAAGTTTTCCGCCAGCGGATATAAATTTCCGCCACCGCAGATAAGTTTTCCGCCAGCGAAGAGATGTATTTTGTCAGCAGAGATAAGATGTCCGGCAGGGGATATAAATTCCTCGCCGCCGGAAGTAAATGTTCTGCCAGCGGAGATAAGTTTTCTGCCGGCGGAGAAACGTAATTCGTCAGCGGGGATAAATTGTCCGTCTGGGGATGTAAATTTCCCGCCGCCGGAGATATGATTTCTGCCAGTGGAGAATCGTAGATCGTCAGCGGAGATAAACTGTCTGCCTGCGGAGATAAGTTGTCCGGCAGGGGATATATATTTCCCGCCACCGGAAATAAGTTTTCCGCCAGCGGAGAGACGTATTTCGTCAGCAGAGATAAGTTGTCTGGCAGGGGATATAGATTTCCCGCCGCCGGAGATAAGTTTTCTGCCAGCGTAGAGACGTATTTCGTCAGCAGAGATAAGTTGTCCGGCAGGGGATATAGATTTCCCGCCACCGGCAATAAGTTTTCCGCCAGCGGAGAGACGTAGAGATAAGCTGTCCGGCAGGTGATATAAATTTCCCGCCGCCGGAGGTAAATGTTCTGCCAGCGGAGATCAGTTTTCTGCCGGCGGAGAAACGTATTTCGTTAGCAGAGATAAGCTGTCCGGCAGGTGATATAAATTTCCCGCCGCCGGAGGTAAATGTTCTGCCAGCGGAGATCAGTTTTCTGCCGGCGGAGAAACGTAATTCGTCAGCGGGGATAAATTGTCTGCCAGCGGAGATAAGTTTTTCGGCAGGGGATATATATATCCCGCCACCGGAAATAAGTTTTCCGCCAGCGGAGAAACGTATTTCGTCAGCAGAGATAAGTTGTCTGGCAGGGAATATAGATTTACCGCCGCCGGAGATAAGTTTTCTGCCAGCGTAGAGACGTATTTCGTCAGCAGAGATAAGTTGTCCGCCAGCGGATATAGATTTCCCGCCACCGCAGATAAGTTTTCCGCCAGCGGAGAGATGTATTTTGTCAGCCGAGATAAGTTGTCCGCCAGCGGATATAGATTTCCCGGCACCGGAAATAAGTTTTCCGCCAGCGGAGAGACGTATTTCGTAAGCAGAGATAAGTTGTCTGGCAGGGGATATAGATTTCCCGCCGCCGGAGATAAGTTTTCTGCCAGCGTAGAGACGTATTTCGTCAGCAGAGATAAGTTGTCCGGCAGGGGATATATATTTCCCGATACCGGAAATAAGTTTTCCGCCAGCGAAGAGACGTATTTCGTTAGCAGAGATAAGTTGTCAGGCCGGGGATATAAATTTCTCGCCGCCGGAGATAAGTTTTCTGCAAGCGGAGAGACGTATTTCGTCAGCAGAGATAAGTTTTCTGCAAGCGGAGAGACGTATTTCGTCAGCAGAGATAAGTTGTCCGGCAGGGGATATAGATTTCCCGCCACCGGAAATAAGTTTTCCGCCAGCGGAGAGACGTATTTCGTTAGCAGAGATAAGCTGTCCGGCAGGGGATATAAATTTCCCGCCGCCGGAGGTAAATGTTCTGCCAGCGGAGATCAGTTTTCTGCCGGCGGAGAAACGTAGCTCGTCAGCGGGGATAAATTGTCCGTCAGGGGATGTAAATTTCCCGCCACCGGAAATAAGTTTTCCGCCAGCGGAGAGACGTATTTCGTAAGCAGAGATAAGTTTTCTGGCAGGGGATATAGATTTCCCGCCGCCGGAGATTAGTTTTCTGCAAGCGGAGAGACGTATTTCGTCAGCAGAGATAAGTTGTCCGGCAGGGGATATAAATTTCCCGCCACCGGAAATAAGTTTTCCGCCAGCGGAGATAAATTGTCCGGCAGGGGATATATATTTCCCGCCACCGGAAATAAGTTTTCCGCCAGCGGAGAGACGTATTTCGTAAGCAGAGATAAGTTTTCTGGCAGGGGATATAGATTTCCCGCCGCCGGAGATTAGTTTTCTGCAAGCGGAGAGACGTATTTCGTCAGCAGAGATAAGTTGTCCGGCAGGGGATATAAATTTCCCGCCACCGGAAATAAGTTTTCCGCCAGCGGAGAGACGTATTTCGTTAGCAGAGATAAGCTGTCCGGCAGGGGATGTAAATTTCCCGCCGCCGGAGGTAAATGTTCTGCCAGCGGAGATCAGTTTTCTGCCGGCGGAGAAACGTAATTCGTCAGCGGGGATAAATTGTCTGTCAGGGGATGTAAATTTCCCGCAGCCGGAGATAAGATTTCTGCCAGTGGAGAATCGTAGTTCGTCAGCGGAGATAAATTGTCTGCCAGCGGAGATAAGTTGTCCGCCAGTGGATATAGATTTCCCGCCGCCGGAGATAAGTTTTCTGCCAGCGTAGAGACGTATTTCGTCAGCAGAGATAAGTTGTCCGCCAGCGGATATAGATTTCCCGCCACCGCAGTTAAGTTTTCCGCCAGCGGAGAGATGTATTTTGTCAGCCGAGATAAGATGTCCGGCAGGGGATATAGATTTCCAGCCGCCGGAGGTAAATGTTCTGCCAGCGGAGATCAGTTTTCTGCCGGCGGAGAAACGTAATTCGTCAGCGGGGATAAACTGTCTGTCAGGGGATGTAAATTTCCCGCAGCCGGAGATAAGATTTCTGCCAGTGGAGAATCGTAGTTCGTCAGCGGAGATAAATTGTCTGCCAGCGGAGATAAGTTGTCCGCCAGTGGATATAGATTTCCCGGCACCGGAAATAAGTTTTTCGCCAGCGGAGAGACGTATTTCGTAAGCAGAGATAAGTTGTGTGGCAGGGGATATATATTTCCCGCCATCGGAAATAAGTTTTGCGCCAGCGGAGAGACGTATTTCGTTAGGAAAGATAAGTTGTGAGGCCGGGGATATAAATTTCTCGCCGCCGGAGATAAGTTTTCTGCAAGCGGAGAGACGTATTTCGTCAGCGGAGATAAATTGTCTGCCAGCGGAGATAAGTTGTCCGCCAGCGGATATAGATTTCCCGGCACCGGAAATAAGTTTTCCGCCAGCGGAGAGACGTATTTCGTAAGCAGAGATAAGTTGTCTGGCAGGGGATATAGATTTCCCGCCGCCGGAGATAAATTGTCTGCCAGCGGAGATAAGTTGTCCGGCAGGGGATATATATTTCCCGCCACCGGAAATAAGTTTTCCGCCAGCGGAGAGACGTATTTCGTAAGCAGAGATAAGTTGTCTGGCAGGGGATATAGATTTCCCGCCGCCGGAGATAAGTTTTCTGCCAGCGTAGAGACGTATTTCGTCAGCAGAGATAAGTTGTCCGGCAGGGGATATAAATTTCTCGCCGCCGGAGATAAGTTTTCCGCAAGCGGAGAGACGTATTTCGTCAGCAGAGATTAGTTTTCTGCCAGCGGAGAGACTTATTTCGTCAGCAGAGATAAGTTGTCCGGCAGGGGATATAGATATCCCGCTGCCGGAGATAAGTTTTCTGCCAGCGGTGAGACGTATTTCGTCAGCAGAGATAAGTTGTCCGGCAGGGGATATATATTTCCCGCCACCGGAAATAAGTTTTCCGCCAGCAGAGAGACGTATTTCGTTAGCAGAGATAAGTTGTCAGGCCGGGGATATAAATTTCTCGCCGCCGGAGATAAGTTTTCTGCAAGCGGAGAGACGTTTTTCGTCAGCGGAGATAAATTGTCTGCCAGCGGAGATAAGTTGTCCGCCAGCGGATATAGATTTCCCGGCACCGGAAATAAGTTTTCCGCCAGCGGAGAGACGTATTTCGTAAGCAGAGATAAGTTGTCTGGCAGGGGATATAGATTTCCCGCCGCCGGAGATAAGTTTTCTGCCAGCGTAGAGACGTATTTCGTCAGCAGAGATAAGTTGTCCGGGAGGGGATATATATTTCCCGCCACCGGAAATAAGTTTTCCGCCAGCGGAGAGACGTATTTCGTTAGCAGAGATAAGTTGTCAGGCCGGGGATATAAATTTCTCGCCGCCGGAGATAAGTTTTCTGCAAGCGGAGAGACGTATTTCGTCAGCAGAGATAAGTTTTCTGCAAGCGGAGAGACGTATTTCGTTAGCAGAGATAAGTTTTCAGGCCGGCGATATAAATTTCTCGCCGCCGGAGATAAGTTTTCTGCAAGCGGAGAGACGTATTTCGTCAGCAGAGATAAGTTTTCTGCAAGCGGAGAGACGTATTTCGTCAGCAGAGATAAGTTGTCCGGCAGGGGATATAGATTTCCCGCCACCGGAAATAAGTCTTCCGCCAGCGGAGGGAGGTATTTCGTTAGCAGAGATAAGCTGTCCGGCAGGGGATATAAATTTCCCGCCTCCGGAGGTAAATGTTCTGCCAGCGGAGATCAGTTTTCTGCCGGCGGAAAAACGTAATTCGTCAGCGGGGATAAATTGTCCGTCAGGGGATGTAAATTTCCCGCCGCCGGAGGTAAATGTTCTGCCAGCGGAGATCAGTTTTCTGCCGGCGGAGAAACGTAGCTCGTCGGCGGAATTAAATTGTCCGCCAGCTGAGATAAGAAGTCTGTCAGCGGAGAAAAGTTTTCCGCCAGCGGATATAAATTTCCCGCCACCGCAGATAAGTTCTTAGCCAGCGGAGAGATGTATTTTGTCAGCCGAGATAAGATGTCCGGCAGGGGATATAAACTTCCCGCCGCCGGAGGTAAATGTTCTGCCAGCGGAGATAAGTTTTCTGCCGGCGGAGAATCGTTGTCCGGCAGGGGATATAAATTTCCCTCTCTGGAGAAAAGTTTTCGCAAGCGGATATGAATTTCCCTCCACCGGAGATATGTTTTCCGCCAGCGGAGAGACGTATTTTGTCAGCAGAGATAAGTTGTCCGGCAGCGAAGATAAGATGTCTGTTATCGGAGAAAAGTTTTCCGCCAGTGGATATAATATTCCGCCACCGCAGATAAGTTTTCCGCCAGCGAAGAGATGTATTTTTGTCAGCAGAGATAAGATGTCCGGCAGGGGATATAAATTCCTCGCCGCCGGAAGTAAATGTTCTGCCAGCGGAGATAAGTTTTCAGCGGGCGGAGAATCGTAATTCGTCAGCGGGGATAAATTGTCCGTCAGGGGATGTAAATTTCCCGCCGCCGGAGATAAGATTTCTGCCAGTGGAGAATCGTAGTTCGTCAGCGAAGATAAATTGTCTGCCAGCGGAGATAAGTTGTCCGCCAGCGGATATAGATTTCCCGGCACCGGAAATAAGTTTTCCGCCAGCGGAGAGACGTATTTCGTAAGCAGAGATAAGTTGTCTGGCAGGGGATAGACGTATTTCGTCAGCAGAGATAAGTTGTCCGGTAGGGGATATAGATTTCCCGCCACCGGAAATAAGTTTTCCGCCAGCGGAGAGACGTATTTCGTCAGCAGAGATAAGTTGTCTGGCAGGGGATATAGATTTCCAGCCACCGGAAATTAGTTTTCCGCCAGCGGAGAGACGTATTTCGTCAGCAGAGATAAGTTGTCTGGCAGGGGATAGACGTATTTCGTCAGCAGAGATAAGTTGTCCGGTAGGGGATATAGATTTCCCGCCACCGGAAATAAGTTTTCCGCCAGCGGAGAGACGTATTTCGTCAGCAGAGATAAGTTGTCTGGCAGGGGATATAGATTTCCAGCCACCGGAAATTAGTTTTCCGCCAGCGGAGAGACGTATTTCGTCAGCAGAGATAAATTGTCCGTCAGGGGATGTAAATTTCCCGCCGCCGGAGATAAGATTTCTGCCAGTGGAGAATCGTAGTTCGTCAGCGGAGATAAATTGTCTGCCAGCGGAGATAAGTTGTCCGGCAGGGGATATATATTTCCCGCCACCGGAAATAAGTTTTCCGCCAGCGGAGAGATGTATTTTGTCAGCCGAGATAAGATGTCCGGCAGGGGATATAAATTTCCCGCCACAGGAGGTAAATGTTCTGCCAGCGGAGATAAGTTTTCTGCCGGCGTAGAAACGTAGATCGTCTGCGGAGATAAGTTGTCCGGCAGGGGATATAAATTCCTCCTTCTTTAGAAAAGTTTTTCGGCAGCGGATATAAATTTCCCGCCGCCGGAGATAAGTTTTCTGCCAGCGGAGAGACGTATTTCGTCAGCAGAGAAAAGTTGTCCGGCAGGGGATATATATTTCCCGCCACTGGAAATAAGTTTTTCGCTAGCGGAGAGACGTATTTTGTCAGCAGAGATAAGTTGTCCGGCAGCGGAGATAAGATGTCTGTCAGCGGAGAAAAGTTTTCCACCAGCGGATATAAATTTCCCGCCACCGCAGATAAGTTTTCCGCCAGCGCAGAGATGTATTTTGTCAGCCGAGATAAGATGTCCGGCAGGGGATATAAATTTCCCGCCGCCGGAGGTAAATGTTCTGCCAGCGGAGATAAGTTTTCTTCCGGCGGAGAAACGTAATTCGTCAGCGGGAATAAATTGTCCGTCAGGGGATATAAATTTCCCGCCGTCGGAGATAAGATTTCTGCCAGCGGAGAATCGTAGCTCATCAGCGGAGATAAATTGTCTGCCAGCGGAGATAAGTTTTCCGCCAGCGCAGAGATGTATTTTGTCAGCCGAGATAAGATGTGCGGCAGGAGATATAAATTTCCCGCCGCCGGAGGTAAATGTAGCTCATCAGCGGAGATAAATTGTCTGCCAGCGGAGATAAGTTGTCCGCCAGAGGATATAGATTTCCCGGCACCGGAAATAAGTTATCCGCCAGCAGAGAGACGTATTTCGTCAGCAGAGATAAGTTGTCTGGCAGGGGATATACATTTCCCGCCACCGGAGATAAGTTTTCCGCCAGCGGAGAGACGTATTTCGTCAACAGAGATAAGTTGTCCGGCAGCGAAGATAAGATGTCTGTTATCGGAGAAAAGTTTTCCGCCAGCGAATATAAATTTCCCGTCACCGCAGATAAGTTTTCCGCCAGCGAAGAGACGTATTTCGTCAGCAGAGATAAGATGTCCGGCAGGGCATATAAGCGGAGAATCGTAGCTCATCAGCGGAGATAAATTGTCTGCCAGCGGAGATAGTTGTCCGCCAGAGGATATAGATTTCCCAGCACCGGAAATAAGTTTTCTGCCAGCGGAGAGACGTATTTCGTCAGCAGAGATAAGTTGCCCGGCAGGGGATATCAATTTCCCTCCACCGAAGATAAGTTTTCCGCCAGCGGAGAGACGTATTTTGTCAGCAGAGATAAGATGTCCGGCAGCGAAGATAAGATGTCTGTTATCGGAGAAAAGTTTTCCGCCAGCGGATATAATATTCCGCCACCGCAGATAAGTTTTCCGCCAGCGAAGAGATGTATTTTGTCAGCAGAGATAAGATGTCCGGCAGGGGATATAAATTCCTCGCCGCCGGAAGTAAATGTTCTGCCAGCGGAGATAAGTTTTCAGCCGGCGGAGAAACGTAATTCGTCAGCGGGGATAAATTATCCGTCAGGGGATGTAAATTTCCCGCCGCCGGAGATAAGATTTCTGCCAGTGGAGAATCGTAGTTCGTCAGCGGAGATAAATTGTCTGCCAGCGGAGATAAGTTGTCCGCCAGCGGATATAGATTTCCCGCCACCGGAAATAAGTTTTCCGCCAGCGGAGAGACGTATTTCGTCAGCAGAGATAAGTTGTCTGGCAGGGGATATAGATTCCCAGCCACCGGAAATTAGTTTTCCGCCAGCGGAGAGACGTATTTCGTCAGCAGAGATAGGTTGTCTGGCAGGGGATATAAATTTCCCGCCGCCGGAGGTAAATGTTCTGACAGCGGAGATAAGTTTTCAGCCGGCGGAGAAACGTAATTCGTCAGCGGGGATAAATTGTCCGTCAGGGCATGTAAATTTCCCGCCACCGGAGATAAGATTTCTGCCAGTGGAGAATCGTAGTTCGTCAGCGGAGATAAATTGTCTGCCAGCGGAGATAAGTTGTCCGCCAGCGGATATAGATTTCCCGGCACCGGAAATAAGTTTTTCGCCAGCGGAGAGACGTATTTCGTAAGCAGAGATAAGTTGTCCGCCAGCGGATATAGATTTCCCGGCACCGGAAATAAGTTTTCCGCCAGCGGAGAGACGTATTTCGTAAGCAGAGAAAAGTTGTCTGGCAGGGGATATAGATTTCCCGCCGACGGAGAGAAGTTTTCTGCCAGCGTAGAGACGTATTTCGTCAGCAGAGATAAGATGTCCGGCAGGGGATATAGATTTCCCGCCGCCGGAGGAAAATGTTCTGCCAGCGGAGATAAGTTTTCAGCCGGTGGAGAAACGTAATTCGTCAGCGGGGATAAATTGTCCGTCAGGGGATGTAAATTTTCCGCCGCCGGAGATAAAATTTCTGCCAGTGGAGAATCGTAGTTCGTCAGCGGAGATAAATTGTCTGCCAGCGGAGATAAGTTGTCCGCCAGCGGATATACATTTCCCGCCACCGGAAATAAGTTTTCCGCCAGCGGAGAGACGTATTTCGTCAGCAGAGAAAAGTTGTCCGGCAGGGGATATACATTTTCCGCCGCCGGAGATAAGTTTTTTGCCAGCGAAGAGACGTATTTCGTTAGCACAGAAAAATTGTCCGGCAGGGCATATAAATTTCGCGCCGCCGGAGGTAAATGTTCTGCCAGCGGAGATCAGTTTTCTGCCGGCGGAGAAACGTAGCTCGTCAGCGGAAATAAATTGTCCGCCAGCGGAGATAAGATGTCTGTGCGCGGAGAAAAGTTTTCCGCCAGCGGATATAAATTTCCCGCCACCGGAAATAAGTTTTCCGCCAGAGGAGAGACGTATTTTGTCAGCAGAGATAAGATGTCCGGCAGGGGGTATAAATTCCTCGCCGCCGGAAGTAAATTTTCTGCCAGCGGAGATAAGTTTTCTGCCGGCGGAGAAAAGTAATTCGTCAGCGGGGATAAATTGTCCGTCAGGGGATATAAATTTCCCGCCGCCGGAGATAAGATTTCTGCCAGCGGAGAATCGTAGCTCATCAGCGGAGATAAATTGTCTGCCAGCGGAGATAAGTTTTCCGCCAGCGCAGAGATGTATTTTGTCAGCAGAGAAAAGTTGTCTGGCAGGGGATATAGATTTCCCGCCGACGGAGAGAAGTTTTCTGCCAGCGTAGAGACGTATTTCGTCAGCAGAGATAAGATGTCCGGCAGGGGATATAGATTTCCCGCCGCCGGAGGAAAATGTTCTGCCAGCGGAGATAAGTTTTCTGACGGTGGAGAAACGTAATTCGTCAGCGGGGATAAACTGTCCGTCAGATGATATACATTTCCCGCCACTGGAAATAAGTTTTTCGCCAGCGGAGAGACGTATTTCGTAAGCAGAGATAAGTTGTCCGCCAGCGGATATAGATTTCCCGGCACCGGAAATAAGTTTTCCGCCAGCGGAGAGACGTATTTCGTAAGCAGAGAAAAGTTGTCTGGCAGGGGATATAGATTTCCCGCCGACGGAGAGAAGTTTTCTGCCAGCGTAGAGACGTATTTCGTCAGCAGAGATAAGATGGCCGGCAGGGGATATAGATTTCCCGCCGCCGGAGGAAAATGTTCTGCCAGCGGAGATAAGTTTTCAGCCGGTGGAGAAACGTAATTCGTCAGCGGGGATAAATTGTCCGTCAGGGGATGTAAATTTCCCGCCACCGGAGATAAGATTTCTGCCAGTGGAGAATCGTAGTTCGTCAGCGGAGATAAATTGTCTGCCAGCGGAGATAAGTTGTCCGCCAGCGGATATAGATTTCCCGGCACCGGAAATAAGTTTTTCGCCAGCGGAGAGACGTATTTCGTAAGCAGAGATAAGTTGTCCGCCAGCGGATATAGATTTCCCGGCACCGGAAATAAGTTTTCCGCCAGCGGAGAGACGTATTTCGTAAGCAGAGAAAAGTTGTCTGGCAGGGGATATAGATTTCCCGCCGACGGAGAGAAGTTTTCTGCCAGCGTAGAGACGTATTTCGTCAGCAGAGATAAGATGTCCGCCAGCGGATTTAGATTTCCCGGCACCGGAAATAAGTTTTCCGCCAGCGGAGAGACGTATTTCGTAAGCAGAGAAAAGTTGTCTGGCAGGGGATATAGATTTCCCGCCGACGGAGAGAAGTTTTCTGCCAGCGTAGAGACGTATTTCGTCAGCAGAGATAAGATGTCCGGCAGGGGATATAGATTTCCCGCCGCCGGAGGAAAATGTTCTGCCAGCGGAGATAAGTTTTCTGACGGTGGAGAAACGTAATTCGTCAGCGGGGATAAACTGTCCGTCAGATGATATACATTTCCCGCCACTGGAAATAAGTTTTTCGCTAGCGGAGAGACGTATTTTGTCAGCAGAGATAAGTTTTCCGGCAGCGGAGATAAGATGTCTGTCAGCGGAGAAAAGTTTTCCACCAGCGTATATAAATTTCCCGCCACCGCAGATAAGTTTTCCGCCAGCGCAGAGATGTATTTTGTCAGCCGAGATAAGATGTCCGGCAGGGGATATAAATTTCCCGCCGCCGGAGGTAAATGTTCTGCCAGCGGAGATAAGTTTTCTGCCGGCGGAGAAACGTAATTCGTCAGCGGGGATAAATTGTCCGTCAGGGGATATAAATTTCCCGCCGTCGGAGATTAGATTTCTGCCAGCGGAGAATCGTAGCTCATCAGCGGAGATAAATTGTCTGCCAGCGGAGATAAGTTTTCCGCCAGCGCAGAGATGTATTTTGTCAGCCGAGATAAGATGTCCGTCAGGGGATATAAATTTCCCGCCACCGGAGGTAAATGTAGCTCATCAGCGGAGATAAATTGTCTGCCAGCGGAGATAAGTTGTCCGCCAGAGGATATAGATTTCCCGGCACCGGAAATAAGTTTTCCGCCAGCAGAGAGACGTATTTCGTCAGCAGAGATAAGTTGTCTGGCAGGGGATATACATTTCCCGCCGCCGGAGATAAGATTTCTGCCAGCGGAGAATCGTAGCTCATCAGCGGAGATAAATTGTCTGCCAGCGGAGATAGTTGTCCGCCAGAGGATATAGATTTCCCAGCACCGGAAATAAGTTTTCTGCCAGCGGAGAGACGTATTTCGTCAGCAGAGATAAGTTGCCCGGCAGGGGATATAAATTTCCCGCCACCGGAAATAAGTTTTCCGCCAGCGGAGAGATGTATTTCGTCAGCGGAGAAAAGTTTTCCGCCAGCGGTTATAAAATTCCCGCCACCGCAGATAAGTTTTCCGCCAGCGGAGAGATGTATTTTGTCAGCCGAGATAAGATGTCCGGCAGGGTATATGTTCTGCAAATGTTCTGCCAGCGGAGATAAGTTTTCTGCCGGCGGAGAACCGTAGTTCGTCTGCGGAGATAAATTGTCCGGCAGGGTATATAAATTTCCCGCCACCGGAAATAAGTTTTCCGACAGCGGAGAGACGTATTTTGTCAGCAGAGATAAGATGTCCGGCAGGGGGTATAAATTCCTCGCCGCCGGAAGTAAATTTTCTGCCAGCGGAGGTAAGTTTTCTGACGGTGGAGAAACGTAATTCGTCAGCGGGGATAAACTGTCCGTCAGGTGATATACATTTCCCGCCACTGGAAATAAGTTTTTCGCTAGCGGAGAGACGTATTTTGTCAGCAGAGATAAGTTGTCCGGCAGCGGAGATAAGATGTCTGTCAGCGGAGAAAAGTTTTCCACCAGCGGATATAAATTTCCCGCCACCGCAGATAAGTTTTCCGCCAGCGCAGAGATGTATTTTGTCAGCCGAGATAAGATGTCCGGCAGGGGATATAAATTTCCCGCCGCCGGAGGTAAATGTTCTGCCAGCGGAGATAAGTTTTCTGCCGGCGGAGAAACGTAATTCGTCAGCGGGGATAAATTGTCCGTCAGGGGATATAAATTTCCCGCCGTCGGAGATAAGATTACTGCCAGCGGAGAATCGTAGCTCATCAGCGGAGATAAATTGTCTGCCAGCGGAGATAAGTTTTCCGCCAGCGCAGAGATGTATTTTGTCAGCCGAGATAAGATGTCCGTCAGGGATATAAATTTCCCGCCGCCGGAGGTAAATGTAGCTCATCAGCGGAGATAAATTGTCTGCCAGCGGAGATAAGTTGTCCGCTAGAGGATATAGATTTCCCGGCACCGGAAATAAGTTTTCCGCCAGCAGAGAGACGTATTTCGTCAGCAGAGATAAGTTGTCTGGCAGGGGATATACATTTCCCGCCGCCGGAGATAAGATTTCTGCCAGCGGAGAATCGTAGCTCATCAGCGGAGATAAATTGTCTGCCAGCGGAGATAGTTGTCCGCCAGAGGATATAGATTTCCCAGCACCGGAAATAAGTTTTCTGCCAGCGGAGAGACGTATTTCGTCAGCAGAGATAAGTTGCCCGGCAGGGGATATAAATTTCCCGCCACCGGAAATAAGTTTTCCGCCAGCGGAGAGATGTATTTCGTCAGCGGAGAAAAGTTTTCCGCCAGCGGTTATAAAATTCCCGCCACCGCAGATAAGTTTTCCGCCAGCGGAGAGATGTATTTTGTCAGCCGAGATAAGATGTCCGGCAGGGTATATGTTCTGGAAATGTTCTGCCAGCGGAGATAAGTTTTCTGCCGGCGGAGAACCGTAGTTCGTCTGCGGAGATAAATTGTCCGGCAGGGTATATAAATTTCCCGCCACCGGAAATAAGTTTTCCGACAGCGGAGAGACGTATTTTGTCAGCAGAGATAAGATGTCCGGCAGGGGGTATAAATTCCTCGCCGCCGGAAGTAAATTTTCTGCCAGCGGAGGTAAGTTTTCTGACGGTGGAGAAACGTAATTCGTCAGCGGGGATAAACTGTCCGTCAGATGATATACATTTCCCGCCACTGGAAATAAGTTTTTCGCTAGCGGAGAGACGTATTTTGTCAGCAGAGATAAGTTGTCCGGCAGCGGAGATAAGATGTCTGTCAGCGGAGAAAAGTTTTCCACCAGCGGATATAAATTTCCCGCCACCGCAGATAAGTTTTCCGCCAGCGCAGAGATGTATTTTGTCAGCCGAGATAAGATGTCCGGCAGGGGATATAAATTTCCCGCCGCCGGAGGTAAATGTTCTGCCAGCGGAGATAAGTTTTCTGCCGGCGGAGAAACGTAATTCGTCAGCGGGGATAAATTGTCCGTCAGGGGATATAAATTTCCCGCCGTCGGAGATAAGATTTCTGCCAGCGGAGAATCGTAGCTCATCAGCGGAGATAAATTGTCTGCCAGCGGAGATAAGTTTTCCGCCAGCGCAGAGATGTATTTTGTCAGCCGAGATAAGATGTCCGTCAGGGGATATAAATTTCCCGCCGCCGGAGGTAAATGTAGCTCATCAGCGGAGATAAATTGTCTGCCAGCGGAGATAAGTTGTCCGCCAGAGGATATAGATTTCCCGGCACCGGAAATAAGTTTTCCGCCAGCAGAGAGACGTATTTCGTCAGCAGAGATAAGTTGTCTGGCAGGGGATATACATTTCCCGCCGCCGGAGATAAGATTTCTGCCAGCGGAGAATCGTAGCTCATCAGCGGAGATAAATTGTCTGCCAGCGGAGATAGTTGTCCGCCAGAGGATATAGATTTCCCAGCACCGGAAATAAGTTTTCTGCCAGCGGAGAGACGTATTTCGTCAGCAGAGATAAGTTGCCCGGCAGGGGATATAAATTTCCCGCCACCGGAAATAAGTTTTCCGCCAGCGGAGAGATGTATTTCGTCAGCGGAGAAAAGTTTTCCGCCAGCGGTTATAAAATTCCCGCCACCGCAGATAAGTTTTCCGCCAGCGGAGAGATGTATTTTGTCAGCCGAGATAAGATGTCCGGCAGGGTATATGTTCTGGAAATGTTCTGCCAGCGGAGATAAGTTTTCTGCCGGCGGAGAACCGTAGTTCGTCTGCGGAGATAAATTGTCCGGCAGGGTATATAAATTTCCCGCCACCGGAAATAAGTTTTCCGACAGCGGAGAGACGTATTTTGTCAGCAGAGATAAGATGTCCGGCAGGGGGTATAAATTCCTCGCCGCCGGAAGTAAATTTTCTGCCAGCGGAGGTAAGTTTTCTGACGGTGGAGAAACGTAATTCGTCAGCGGGGATAAACTGTCCGTCAGGTGATATACATTTCCCGCCACTGGAAATAAGTTTTTCGCTAGCGGAGAGACGTATTTTGTCAGCAGAGATAAGTTGTCCGGCAGCGGAGATAAGATGTCTGTCAGCGGAGAAAAGTTTTCCACCAGCGGATATAAATTTCCCGCCACCGCAGATAAGTTTTCCGCCAGCGCAGAGATGTATTTTGTCAGCCGAGATAAGATGTCCGGCAGGGGATATAAATTTCCCGCCGCCGGAGGTAAATGTTCTGCCAGCGGAGATAAGTTTTCTGCCGGCGGAGAAACGTAATTCATCAGCGGGGATAAATTGTCCGTCAGGGGATATTAATTTTCCCGCCGTCGGAGATAAGATTTCTGCCAGCGGAGAATCGTAGCTCATCAGCGGAGATAAATTGTCTGCCAGCGGAGATAAGTTTTCCGCCAGCGCAGAGATGTATTTTGTCAGCTGAGATAAGATGTCCGGCAGGGGATATAAATTTCCCGCCGCCGGAGGTAAATGTAGCTCATCAGCGGAGATAAATTGTCTGCCAGCGGAGATAAGTTGTCCGCCAGAGGATATAGATTTCCCGGCACCGGAAATAAGTTTTCCGCCAGCAGAGACACGTATTTCGTCAGCAGAGATAAGTTGTCTGGCAGGGGATATACATTTCCCGCCGCCGGAGATAAGATTTCTGCCAGCGGAGAATCGTAGCTCATCAGCGGAGATAAATTGTCTGCCAGCGGAGATAGTTGTCCGCCAGAGGATATAGATTTCCCAGCACCGGAAATAAGTTTTCTGCCAGCGGAGAGACGTATTTCGTCAGCAGAGATAAGTTGTCCGGCAGGGGATATAAATTTCCCGCCGCCGGAGATAAGTTTTCTGCCAGCGGAGAGACGTATTTCGTCAGCAGAGATAAGTTGTCCGGCAGGGGATATATATTTCCCGCCACCGGAAATAAGTTTTCCGACAGCGGAAAGACGTATTTCGTCAACAGAGATAAGTTGTCCGGCAGCGAAGATAAGATGTCTGTTATCGGAGAAAAGTTTTCCGCCAGCGAATATAAATTTCCCGTCACCGCAGATAAGTTTTCCGCCAGCGAAGAGACGTATTTCGTCAGCAGAGATAAGATGTCCGGCAGGGCATATAAATTTCCCGCCGCCGGAGGTAAATATTCTGCCAGCGGAGATAAGTTTTCTGCCGGCGGAGAAAAGTAATTCGTCAGCGGGGATAAATTGTCCGTCAGGGGATATAAATTTCCCGCCGCCGGAGATAAGATTTCTGCCAGCGGAGAATCGTAGCTCATCAGCGGAGATAAATTGTCTGCCAGCGGAGATAAGTTGTCCGCCAGAGGATATAGATTTCCCAGCACCGGAAATAAGTTTTCTGCCAGCGGAGAGACGTATTTCGTCAGCAGAGATAAGTTGCCCGGCAGGGGATATAAATTTCCCGCCACCGGAAATAAGTTTTCCGCCAGCGAATATAAATTTCCCGCAACCGGAGATAAGTTTTCCGCCAGCGGAGAGAAGTTTTTTGTTAGCAGAGATAAGTTGTCCGGCAGGGGATATAGATTTCCCGCCACCGGAGGAAAATGTTCTGCCAGCGGAGAGACGTATTTCGTCAGCAGAGATAAGTTGTCCGGCAGGGGATATATATTTCCCGCCACCGGAAATAAGTTTTCCGCCAGCGGAGAGATGTATTTCGTCAGCGGAGAAAAGTTTTCCGCCAGCGGTTATAAAATTCCCGCCACCGCAGATAAGTTTTCCGCCAGCGGAGAGATGTATTTTGTCAGCCGAGATAAGATGTCCGGCAGGGTATATGTTCTGGAAATGTTCTGCCAGCGGACATAAGTTTTCTGCCGGCGGAGAACCGTAGTTCGTCTGCGGAGATAAATTGTCCGGCAGGGGATATAAATATAAATAAGCGGAGAGACGTATTTTGTCAGCAGAGATAAGTTGTCCGGCAGCGGAGATAAGATGTCCGTTAACGGAGAAGAGTTTTCCGCCAGCGGATATAAATTTCCCGCCACCGCAGATAAGTTTTCCGACAGCGGAGAGACGTATTTTGTCAGCAGAGATAAGTTTTTCGGCAGGGGATATAGATTTCCAGTCACCGGAAATTAGTTTTCCGCCAGCGGAGAGACGTATTTCGTCAGCAGAGATAAGTTGTCCGGCAGGGGATATAAATTTCCCGCCACCGGAAATAAGTTTTCCGCCAGCGAATATAAATTTCCCGCAACCGGAGATAAGTTTTCCGCCAGCGGAGAGAAGTTTTTTGTTAGCAGAGATAAGTTGTCCGGCAGGGGATATAGATTTCCCGCCACCGGAGGAAAATGTTCTGCCAATGGAGAGACGTATTTCGTCAGCAGAGATAAGTTGTCCGGCAGGGGATATATATTTCCCGTCACCGGAAATAAGTTTTCCGCCAGCGGAGAGATGTATTTCGTCAGCGGAGAAAAGTTTTCCGCCAGCGGTTATAAAATTCCCGCCACCGCAGATAAGTTTTCCGCCAGCGGAGAGATGTATTTTGTCAGCCGAGATAAGATGTCCGGCAGGGTATATGTTCTGGAAATGTTCTGCCAGCGGACATAAGTTTTCTGCCGGCGGAGAACCGTAGTTCGTCTGCGGAGATAAATTGTCCGGCAGGGGATATAAATTTCCCGCCACCGGAAATAAGTTTTCCGACAGCGGAGAGACGTATTTTGTCAGCAGAGATAAGTTGTCCGGCAGCGGATATAAGATGTCTGTCAGCGGAGGAAAGTTTTCCGCCAGCGGATATAAGGCCAGCAGAGATAAGATGTCCGGCAGGGGATATAAATTCCTCGCCGCCGGAAGTAAATGTTCTGCCAGCGGAGATAAGTTTTCTACCGGTGAAGATAAAACGTCTGTCAGCGGAGACAAGTTTTCCGCCAGCGAATATAGATTTCCCGCAACCGGAGATAAGTTTTCTGCCAGCGGAGAGACGTATTTTGTCAGCAGAGATAAGTTGTCCGGCAGGGGATATAAATTTCCCGCCGCCGGAGGTAAATTTTCTGCCAGCGAAGATAAGATGTCTGTGAGCGGAGAAAAGTTTTCCGCCAGCGGATATAAATTTCCCGGCGCTGGAAATAAGTTTTCCGCCAGCGGAGAGACGTATTTCGTCAGCAGAGATAAGTTGTCTGGCAGGGGATATAGATTTCCCGCTACCGGAAATTAGTTTTCCGCCAGCGGAGAGACTTACTTCGTCAGCAGAGATAAGTTGTCCGGCAGCGGATATATATTTCCCGCCACCGGAAATAAGTTTTCCGCCAGTGGAGAGACGTATTTCGTTAGCAGAGATAAGTTGTCAGGCAGGGGATATATATTTCCCGCCACCGGAAATAAGTTTTCCGACAGCGGAGAGACGTATTTTGTTGGACAGAATTTCGCTGCCGTTGCAAGGGAAGTTCTTGTACCGAAAAGTAAAAACGCAACCATTCATATGTACGGTTTATTTGTGACTAATAAATGCTCTGCTCGCAGGCAGATAGAGACCGAACGAAAGGGAGAACAAAAAGGGAGATAAGAGAACGTCGCTTCGTTACGTCTCTCACTCCTACATACGTCTACATACTCATATGTCTGTCAATACATGCGTGCATTGCTAGAGATGGTCATTCTTCAACACCCTTCCTCAATGCGTGCATGCTTCCATTTAACTCAATTTAAACTTAACAATTTTGTAAATTCGACATGCTTTCTCGTAGGGAGATTCTTGGTCAAGATATCTGATATCATATCTGTTGTACTAGCATACTTTAACTTAACTTGACCTTCTTCTACAATCTGCCGTACAAAGTGATATCTAATATCAATATGCTTGGTCCTTGAGTGATGCACTGGGTTCGTAGCCAGCTCTTGTGCGCTCAGATTATCGCCATATAAGGTAGTTGAGGTAGCTTCATCTCCACAGCCAATTTCAATGATTAAGCGACGTAAGAATATGGACTCCTTACACGCAGCCGACAGTGCCATGTATTCTGCCTCCGTGCTGCTAAGTGCCACACTGCGTTGTTTCTCAGATCGCCAAGAAATTGGGCCACCTGCCAAAAAATAAACATAGCCCGTATACGACTTCCGGTTAGTTCGATCGCCGCCCCAATCCGCATCCACATATCCAGTAAGTGGCTGGTGACACCCTTTGTAGTGTAGTTTGAAGTTCATCGTCGCTGCCAAGTACCTCAGAACGTGCTTCACACCAGCCAGATGCTCTGCGTGCGGATCTTTGTTCCTCTGGGCCAACTTTGCAACTGAATGCAAAATGTCCGGTCTGGTTGTGAGTGCCAGCCACATCAGCTCACCAATCATGGATTGATACATGACAGGATCAACCTTTTGACACTGCTCATTAGTACAATCCACCTGGAACCCCGCATCCAACGGAGTAGCCACTGGTCTACATTTGTCCATGTCGTGAGCTTGCAATAGTTCCTTGATGTATTGCGAGTGGCCTATGGTGATAGGCCCAAGCTCACCTTCACGGTGCACCTCCATGCTTAAAAACAGCTCTGGAACACCTTTGTCGATACATTCGAACGCATTTGAAATAGCCGATTTGTTACCGAGCATGTCCTCTTTGGACTGACATGCTATAAGTAAATCGTCAACATATACCAAGATTAACGATAAGTTACCTTTCCCTCTCTGCTGGTAGAGGCACGGCTCGTTGTCACAGGAAACAAAACCCAGATTAGTCAGGACGCCATTCAGCTTCGAATTCCATTCCCTTCCTGACTGCTTCAATCCATATATTGCCTTTTTAAGCAGCATAGCCTTCGCTGGATAAGCTCGATCAATGTACCCTTGTGGTTGCTTCATGTACACCGTATCGCTCAGGTCACTGTTGAGGTATGCCGTACATACATCCATTTGGTTGACATATAATTTCAATTCTGCTGCTAGCGCAAGAATAAATCGCACGCTCTCCAGTCTGCAGACTGGAGAAAATGTTTCCGCATAGTTCATGCCGTACTGCTGGGAGCAACCTTTTGCCACCAGCCGCGCCTTGAAACGTTCGATTTGACCATTTTTGTCGCGTTTCAGGCTATATACCCATTTGCATCCAACTGCTCGTTGTCCTGCCGGTAAGTCTGCCAACTGCCATGTCTCGTTTGCCATTAATGCCTCATATTCGCGTTGCATCGCTTCGGACCAATGTGATGCATGAATACTGATCAACGCCTCCTCGTAGGATACTGGAATCTTTACGTCGCTGGCAACCAGAGCACCAAGAATGTTGTACTCCTTTCTCGGACGGCCAGGTTTGCCGGTCCGAATCAGCCTTGGTCTGCCAGGTCCAACGCGATGAGCTGGCTCATCTGACTCAACCTTTTCTGTTGCGCTCTCGTACCCATCAGTACCGCTGCTACTGGGATTCTCCCCGTCAACGCTTGCACCATGGCTGCTGTCTCCACCGCTGCTGTCAATGTCATCAGTATCGCCGCCTGACTGCATGCTAACTTCTGCCTTCGGAAGTTCGAATGTGACTGTATCCTTGTCGTCTTGGATCTCGTCAAAGAGAACATCTCGCCTCTCAATCACCTGATGCGACACAGGGTCATACAGTCGATAGCCCTAAGCCGCTACTGAATATCCAATCATGCGATATTCTTTGCCTTTTGGTTGAATTTTACTCTTCCTTGGACCCTTGTCCAAAGCTACTGCAACGGAGCCAAAAACCTTTAGATGACCAACAAAAGGTTTCTTACCAGTCCACGCTTCCATAGGCGTCATACTGGTCAGCGCCTTGGTCGGTGATCGATTCCGTACATACACAGCTGCGTTGACTGCCTCAGCCCACAAGGATTCGCCTAATCCTGACTGGACCAGCATACATCTTGACATTTCCACCAGAGTGCGGTTTGCCCTCTCAGCAACGCCGTTTTGCTGTGGAGTGTACGCCACTGTCAGCTGCCTCTCAATCCCATTAGTTTTCAGAAATTCATCAAACGATTTGTTGACAAATTCACCGCCATTGTCGCTCCGGATACATTTGAGACTTTTTCCCGTTTGCCGTTCAACCAGGGTTTTGAACTCGACGAACTTCTGGAAGACTTCATCCTTTGTCCGCAGGAAATACACAAATATACGCCTTGATTTGTCATCGATGAAGGTTAGAAAATACTTTGATCCAGCAAGCGACTGTGTGCCAAAGGACCCGCACACATCTGCATGAACTAGTTCCAATATATCTTGAGCTCTACTGGTGGTTGCAACAGGAAGTGGTTGCGCATGAATCTTGCTGACCATACATGTTTTGCAATTCATATTCGCCGGGAAAACCATATTTTCAATGCCGCGCACCATTCCTTTGCTGATCAAATCTTTCATACTGCTGATGTTCAAGTGGCCGTACCGTTTATGCCACAGGGCACCATCAGCCTTAACCGCCGCAAAACAGTTGTGTTGTTTTCCTCGAAACATATACAAGTTTCCAACTCTGTTCGCCTTTATAATGCATTCGCCATTTTGGATAACTCGTGCATATTCTTGTCCAAAAGTGACGAAACATTTATTCTGTACAGCGCTGCTCACCGAGAAATAATTTCCATTCATTTCGGGCACATAGAGAACATTCTTTAACAGCAGCGTGCATATCTCTGTCTTCAGCTCTACTTCCCCTTTTCCTTCAGCTTTTAGGAAACCGGAGTCAGACAGACCAATCATTTCTGTGTGTTTCTCGAACTTTGTGAATAACTGTTTCCCACAACACATGTGGCTTGTGGCACCACTATCCAAACACCACATACTCTTTTTCAAATTATCTGCGTCCAACGCATTTAATAGACTGCACTGCTTGTTCTCCACTCTTGCTGCCCTTTCCACATTTGCGCTCTCCTTCTTACACTGAGCCTTCATATGCCCGCGCTCACCACACTTGAAACATATCATTGTATTGTTTCTCTTCTTTAGCGCTCTGTGCGCGGCCGGCTTATGTACTGCGGTATATGCCGTTGCGTATTCCTTTTGATCTTCTGTGTTTCCCTTTCGTTTGCCTTCTTCCTTCAGTTTTACGCATAGAACATCGAAAGTCGGCAGACTGTCGCGCGTCTCTATGGCGACAACGAAATTTTCGAATTGTTCTGGAAGACTTGACAACAAAACAATTGAGCGCAGTTCATCATTTAGCTCGATTCCTACTGACCCAAGGCCATCAAGAATATCCACGAACTCATTAATGTAGCTTGAAACGCTTTGCCTTTGGTCCATGCGCTTGCTTAGCAATTTCTTGTACAGTTGAACCTTTCGTACAGGTCCACTTGGTTGATGAACACTCTTTAATTTGTTCCATGCTTCGGACGACTTACTGCAATTTTTAATGTATCCCAACTGTGAAGTTTTCACACTCAATGTGATCATGGCCAGGGCCTTTTCATCCTTGGCCTGCCAATTCACACCTTCGGGAACATTCGTTGGTAGCAGGTCACCAGATGCCACACTCCACAATTCAGCATGCACCAACACAGACCGCATTTGAATACACCAGGAGTCATAATTTCCCTCCTCTAATTTGTCTATTTGATACATCCCGCTCATTGCTGATTATCGTTTAGTCTCTGAGTCACACCGATGTTAATAGTTCGTAACTAAAACAATCACTTTACTTTTAATTTACAAAATCCGAACCTGGGCCCATAACCTGTTGGACAGAATTTCGCTGCCGTTGCAAGGGAAGTTCTTGTACCGAAAAGTAAAAACGCAACCATTCATATGGAAGGTTTATTTGTGACTAATAAATGCTCTGCTCGCAGGCAGATAGAGACCGAACGAAAGTGAGAACAAAAAGGGAGATAAGAGAACGTCGCTTCGTTACGTCTCTCACTCATACATACGTCTACATACTCATATGTCTGTCAATACATGCGTGCATTGCTAGAGATGGTCATTCTTCAACATATTTTGTCAGCAGAGATAAGATGTCCGGAGAGATGTATTTCGTCAGCGGAGAAAAGTTTTCCGCCAGCGGTTATAAAATTCCCGCCACCGCAGATAAGTTTTCCGCCAGCGGAGAGATGTATTTTGTCAGCCGAGATAAGATGTCCGGCAGGGTATATGTTCTGCAAATGTTCTGCCAGCGGAGATAAGTTTTCTGCCGGCGGAGAACCGTAGTTCGTCTGCGGAGATAAATTGTCCGGCAGGGGATATAAATTTCCCGCCGCCGGAGGTAAATGTTCTGCCAGCGGAGATAAGTTTTCTGCCGGCGGAGAAACGTAATTCGTCAGCGGGGATAAATTGTCCGTCAGGGGATATAAATTTCCCGCTGCCGGAGATAAGATTTCTGCCAGCGGAGAATCGTAGTTCGTCAGCGGAGATAAATTGTCTGCCAGCGGAGATAAGTTGTCCGCCAGCGGATATAGATTTCCCGGCACCGGAGATAAGTTGTCCGACAGCGGAGAGACGTATTTTGTCAGCAGAGATAAGTTGTCCGGCAGCGGAGATAAGATGTCCGTTAACGGAGAAAAGTTTTCCGCCAGCGGATATAAATTTCCCGCCACCGCAGATAAGTTTTCCGACAGCGGAGAGACGTATTTTGTCAGCAGAAATAAGTTGTCCGGCAAGGGATATAGATTTCCAGTCACCGGAAATTAGTTTTCCGCCAGCGGAGAGACGTATTTCGTCAGCAGAGATAAGTTGTCCGGCAGGGAATATATATTTCCCGCCACCGGAAATAAGTTTTCCGACAGCGGAGAGACGTATTTTGTCAGCAGAGATAAGTTGTCCGGCAGCGGATATAAGATGTCTGTCAGCGGAGAAAAGTTTTCCGCCAGCGGATATAAAGCCAGCAGAGATAAGATGTCCGGCAGGGGATATAAATTCCTCGCCGCCGGAAGTAAATGTTCTGCCAGCGGAGATAAGTTTTCTACCGGTGAAGATAAAACGTCTGTCAGCGGAGACAAGTTTTCCGCCAGCGGATATAAATTTCCCGCCACCGGAGGTAAATTTTCTGCCAGCGAAGATAAGATGTCTGTGAGCGGAGAAAAGTTTTCCGCCAGCGGATATACATTTCCCCGCACTGGAAATAAGTTTTCCGCCAGCGGATTGACGTATTTCGTCAGCAGAGATAAGTTGTCTGGCAGGGGATATAGATTTCCCGCTACCGGAAATTAGTTTTCCGCCAGCGGAGAGACGTATTTCGTTAGCAGAGATAAGTTGTCCGGCAAGGGATATAAATTTCCCGCCGCCGGAGATAAGATTTCTGCCAGCGGAGAGACGTATTTTGTCAGCAGAGATAAGTTGTCCGGCAGGGGATATAAATTTCCCGCCGCCGGAGGTAAATTTTCTGCCAGCGAAGATAAGATGTCTGTGAGCGGAGAAAAGTTTTCCGCCAGCGGATATACATTTCCCCGCACTGGAAATAAGTTTTCCGCCAGCGGATTGACGTATTTCGTCAGCAGAGATAAGTTGTCTGGCAGGGGATATAGATTTCCCGCTACCGGAAATTAGTTTTCCGCCAGCGGAGAGACGTATTTCGTTAGCAGAGATAAGTTGTCCGGCAAGGGATATAAATTTCCCGCCGCCGGAGATAAGATTTCTGCCAGCGGAGAATCGTAGTTCGTCAGCGGAGATAAATTGTCTGCCAGCGGAGATAAGTTGTCCGCCAGCGGATATAGATTTCCCGGCACCGGAAATAAGTTTTCCGCCAGCGGAGAGACGTATTTCGTCAGCAGAGATAAGTTGTCCGGCAGGGGATATAAATTTCCCCCTCTGGAGAAAAGTGTTCCGGCAGCTGATATAAATTTCCCGCCACCGGAGATAAGTTTTCCGCCAGCGGAGAGATGTATTTTGTCAGCAGAGGTAAGTTGTCCGGCAGCTGAGATAAGATGTCTGTTAGCGGAAAAAAGTTTTCCGCCAGCGGATATAAATTTCCCGCCACCGCAGATAAGTTTTCCGCCAGCGAAGATGTATTTTGTCAGCAGAGATAAGATGTCCGGCAGGGGATATAAATTCCTCGCCACCGGAAGTAAATGTTCTTCCAGCGGGTATAAGTTTTCTGCCGGCGGAGAAACGAAATTCGTCAGCGGGCATAAATTGTCCGTCAGGGGATATAAATTTCCCGCCGCCGGAGATAAGTTTTCCGCCAGCGAAGATGTATTTTGTCAGCAGAGATAAGATGTCCGGCAGGGGATATAAATTCCTCGCCGCCGGAAGTAAATGTTCTTCCAGCGGGTATAAGATTTCTGCCGGCGGAGAAACGAAATTCGTCAGCGGGGATAAATTGTCCGTCAGGGGACATAAATTTCCCGCCGCCGGAGATAAGATTTCTGCCAGCGGAGAGACGTATTTCGTCAGCAGAGATAAGTTGTCTGGCAGAGGATATAGATTTCCCGCCACCGGAAGATAGTTTTCCGCCAGCGGAGAGACGTATTTCGTCAGCAGAGATAAGTTGTCTGGCAGAGGATATAGATTTCCCGCCACCGGAAGATAGTTTTCCGCCAGCGGAGAGACGTATTTCGTTAGCAGAGATAAGTTTTCCGACAGCGGAGAGACGTATTTTGTCAGCAGAGATAAGTTGTCCGGCAGGGGATATAAATTCGTCGCCCCCGGAAGTAAATGTTCTGCCAGCGGAGATAAATTTTCTGCCAGCGGAGAAACGTTGTTTGTCAGCGGAGAAACGTATTTCGTCAGCAGAGATAAGTTGTCCGGCAGGGGATATATATTTCCCGCCACCGGAAATAAGTTTTCCGCCAGCGGAGAGATCGATTTTGTCAGCAGAGATTAGTTGTCCGGCAGCGGAGATAAGATGTCTGTTAGCGGAGAAAAGTTTTCCGCCAGCGGATATAAATTTCCCGCCACCGCAGATAAGTTTTCCGCCAGCGAAGAGATGTATTTTGTAAGCAGAGTTAAGATGTCCGGCAGGGGATATAAATTCCTCGCCGCCGGAAGTAAATGTTCTGCCAGCGGAGATAAGTTTTCTGCCAGCGGAGAAACGTAATTCGTCAGCGGGGATAAATTGTCCGTCAGGGGATATAAATTTCCCGCCGCCGGAGATAAGATTTCTGCCAGCGGAGAATCGTAGTTCGCCAGCGGAGATAAATTGTCTGCCAGCGGAGATAAGTTGTCCGCCAGCGGATATAGATTTCCCGGCACCGGAAATAAGTTTTCCGCCAGCGGAGAGACGTATTTCGTCAGCAGAGATAAGTTGTCTGGCAGGGGATATAGATTTCTCGTCACCGGAAATTAGTTTTCCGCCAGCGGAGAGACGTATTTCGTCAGCAGAGATAAGTTGTCCGGCATAGGATATATGTTTCCCGCTACCGGAAATAAGTTTTCCGACAGCGGAGAGATGTATTTCGTTAGCAGAGATAAGTTGTCCGGCAGGGGATATATATTTCCCGCCACCGGAAATAAGTTTTCCGCCAGCGGAGAGATGTATTTTGTCAGCCGAGATAAGATGTCCGGCAGGGGATATAAATTTCCCGCCACAGGAGGTAAATGTTTTGCCAGCGGAGATAAGTTTTCTGCCGGCGGAGAAACGTATTTTGTCAGCAGAGATAAGTTGTCCGGCAGCTGAGATAAGATGTCTGTTAGCGGAGAGAAGTTTTCCGCCAGCGGATATAAATTTCCCGCCACCGCAGATAAGTTTTCCGCCAGCGAAGAGACGTATTTTGTCAGCAGAGATAAGTTGTCCGGCAGGGGATATAAATTTCCCGCCACCGGAGGTAAATTTTCTGCCAGCGAAGATAAGATGTCTGTGAGCGGAGAAAAGTTTTGCGACAGCGGATATAAATTTCCCGGCACTGGAAATAAGTTTTCCGCCAGCGGAGAGACGTATTTCGTCAGCAGAGATAAGTTGTCTAGCAGGGGATATAGATTTCCCGCTACAGGAAATTAGTTTTTCCGCCAGCGGAGAGACTTATTTCGTTAGCAGAGATAAGTTGTCCGGCAGGGGATATATATTTCCCGCCGCCGGAGATAAGATTTCTGCCAGCGGAGAATCGTAGTTCGTCAGCGGAGATAAATTGTCTGCCAGCGGAGATAAGTTGTCCGCCAGCGGATATAGATCTCCCGGCACCGGAAATAAGTTTTCCGCCAGCGGAGAGACGTATTTCGTCAGCCGAGATAAGATGTCCGGCAGGGGATATAAATTTCCCGCCACCGGAGGTAAATGTTCTGCCAGCGGAGATAAGTTTTCTGTCGGCGCAGAAACGTAGTTCGTCTGCGGAGCTAAGTTGTCCGGCAGGGGATATAAATTTCCACCTCTGGAGAAAAGTTTTCGGCAGGATATAAATTTCCCGCCACCGCAGATAAGTTTTCCGCCAGCGGAGAGACGTATTTTGGCAGCTGAGATAAGATGTCTGTTAGCGGAGAAAAGTTTTCCGCCAGCGGATATACGTTTCCCGCCACCGCAGATAAGTTTTCCGCCAGCGAAGAGATGTATTTTGTTAGCAGAGATAAGTTGTCCGGCAGGGGATATATATTTCCCGCCGCCGGAGATAAGATTTCTGCCAGCGGAGAATCGTAGTTCGTCAGCGGAGACAAATTGTCTGCCAGCGGAGATAAGTTGTCCGCCAGCGGATATAGATTTCCCGGCACCGGAAATAAGTTTTCCGCCAGCGAAAAGATGTATTTTGTCAGCACAGTTAAGATGTCCGGCAGGGGATATAAATTCCTCGCCGCCGGAAGTAAATGTTCTGCCAGCGGAGATATGTTTTCTGCCGGCGGAGAAACGTAATTCGTCAGCGGGTATAAATTGTCCGTCAGGGGATATATATTTCCCGCCACCGGAAATAAGTTTTCCGCCAGCGGATATAAATTTCCCGCCACCGGAGATAAGTTTTCCGCCAGCGAAGAGACGTATTTTGTCAGCAGAGATAAGTGTTCCGGCAGCGGAGATAAGATGTCTGTTAGCGGAGAAAAGTTTTCCGCCAGCGGATATAAATTTCCCGCCACCGCAGATAAGTTTTCCGCCAGCGAAGAAATGTATTTTGTCAGCAGAGATAAGATGTCCGGCAGGGGTTATAAATTCCTCGCCGCCGGAAGTAAATGTTCTGCCAGCGGAGATAAGTTTTCTGCCGGCGGAGAAACGTAATTCGTCAGCGGGGATAAATTGTCCGGCAGGGGATATAAATTTCCCGCCGACGGAGATAAGATTTCAGCCAGCGGAGAATCGTAGTTCGTCAGCGGAGATAAATTGTCTGCAAGCGGAGATAAGTTGTCCGCCAGCGGATATAGATTTCCCGTCACCGGAAATAAGTTTTCAGCCAGCGGAGAGACGTATTTCGTCAGCAGAGATAAGTTGTCCGGCAGGGGATATAAATTTCCCCCTCTGGAGAAAAGTTTTCCGGCAGCGGATATAAATTTCCCGCCACCGGAGATAAGTTTTCCGCCAGCGGAGAGACGTATTTTGGCAGCTGAGATAAGATGTCTGTTAGCGGAGAAAAGTTTTCCGCCAGCGGATATACGTTTCCCGCCACCGCAGATAAGTTTTCCGCCAGCGAAGAGATGTATTTTGTCAGCAGAGATAAGATGTCCGGCAGGGGATATAAATTCCTCGCCGCCGGAAGTAAATGTTCTGCCAGCGGGTATATGTTTTCTGCCGGCGGAGAAACGTAATTCGTCAGCGGGGATAAATTGTCCGTCAGGGGATATAAATTTCCCGCCGCCGGAGATAAGATTTCTGCAAGCGGAGAATCGTAGTTCGTCAGCGGAGATAAGTTGTCTGCCAGCGGAGATAAGCTGTCCGCCAGTGAATATAGATTTCCCGGCACCGGAAATAAGTTTTTCGCATGCGGAGAGATGTATTTTGTCAGCCGAGATAAGATGTCCGGCAGGGGATATAAATTTCCCGCCGCCGGAGGTAAATGTTCTGCCAGCGGAGATAAGTTTTCTGCCGGCGGATAAACGTAGATTGTCTGCGGAGATAAGTTGTCCGGCAGGGGATATAAGCTCCCCCCTCTGGAGAAAAGTTTTCCGGCAGCGGATATAAATTTCCCGCCACCGGAGATAAGTTTTCCGCCAGCGGAGAGACGTATTTCTTCAGCAGAGATAAGTTGTCTGGCAGGGGATATAGATTTCCCGCCACCGGAAATTAGTTTTCCGCCAGCGGAGAGACTTATTTCGTCAGCAGAGATAAGTTGTCCGGCAGGGGATATAAATTTCCCGCCGCCGGAGATAAGTTTTCTGCCAGCGGAGAGTTGCATTTCGTCAGCAGAGATAAAATGTCCGGCAGGGGATATAAATTTACCGCCGCCGGAGGTAAATTTTCTGCCAGCGGAGATAAGGTTTCTGCCGTCGGAGAAACGTAGTTCGTCTGCGGAGATAAGTTGTCCGGCAGGGGATATAAATTTCCCCCTCTGGAGAAAAGTTTTCCGGCAGCTGATATAAATTTCCCGCCACCGCAGATAAGTGTTCCGCCAGCGGAGAGACGTATTTCGTCAGCAGAGATAAGTTGTCTGGCAGGGGATATAGATTTCCCGCCGCCGGAGGTAAATGTTCTGCCAGCGGAGAGTTGCATTTCGTCAGCAGAGATAAGATGTCCGGCAGGGGATATAAATTTCCCGCCGCCGGAGGTAAATTTTCTGCCAGCGGAGATAAGTTTTCTGCCGGCGGAGAAACGTAGTTCGTCTGCGGAGATAAGTTGTCCGGCAGGGGATATGAACTTCCCCCTCTGGAGAAAAGTTTTCCGGCAGCGGATATAAATTTCCCGCCACCGGAGATAAGTTTTCCGCCAGCGGAGAGTTGCATTTCGTCAGCAGAGATTAGATGTCCGGCAGGGGATATAATTTTCCGCCGCCGGAGGTAAATTTTAGGCCAGCGGAGATAAGTTTTCTGCCGTCGCAGAAACGTAGTTCGTCTGCGGAGATAAGTTGTCCGGCAGGGGATATAAATTTCCCCCTCTGGAGAAAAGTTTTCCGGCAGCGGATATAAATTTCCCGTCGCCGGAGATAAGTTTTCCGCCAGCGGAGAGACGTATTTCGTCAGCAGAGATAAGTTGTCTGGCAGGGGATATATAAATTTCCCGCCACCGGAAATTAGTTTTCCGCCAACGGAGAGATGTATTTTGTCAGCAGAGATAAGTTGTCCGGCAGCGGAGAAAAGTTTTCCGCCAGCGGATATAGATTTCCCGGCACCGGAAATAAGTTTTCCGCCAGCGGAGAGACGTATTTCGTCAGCAGAGATAAGTTGTCTTTCAGGGGATATAGATTTCCCGCCACCGGAAATTAGTTTTTTCGCCAGCGGAGAGACGTATTTCGTCAGCAGAGATAAGTTGTCCGGCAGGGGATATATATTTCCCGCCGCCGGAGGTAAATGTTCTGCCAGCGGAGAGTTGCATTTCGTCAGCAGAGATAAGATGTCCGGCAGGGGATATAAATTTCCCGCCGCCGGAGGTAAATTTTCTGCCAGCGGAGATAAGTTTTCTGCCGGCGGAGAAACGTAGTTCGTCTGCGGAGATAAGTTGTCCGGCAGGGTATATGAACTTCCTCCTCTGGAGAAAAGTTTTCCGGCAGCGGATATAAATTTCCCGCCACCGGAGATAAGTTTTCCGCCAGCGGAGAGACGTATTTCGTCAGCAGAGATAAGTTGTCTGGCAGGGGATATAGATTTCCCGCCACCGGAAATTAGTTTTCCGCCAGCGGAGAGACTTATTTCGTCAGCAGAGATAAGTTGTCCGGCAGGGGATATAAATTTCCCGCCGCCGGAGATAAGTTTTCTGCCGGCGGAGAGACGTATTTCGTCAGCAGAGATAAGATGTCCGGCAGGGGATATATATTTCCCGCCACCGGAAATAAGTTTTCCTCTAGCGGAGAGACGTATTTCGTTAGCAGAGATAAGTTGTCCGGCAGGGGATATAAATTTCCCGCCGCCGGAGGTAAATGTTCTGCCAGCGGAGAGTTGCATTTCGTCAGCAGAGATAAGATGTCCGGCAGGGGATATAAATTTCCCGCCGCCGGAGGTAAATTTTCTGCCAGCGGAGATAAGTTTCTGCCGGCGGAGAAACGTAGTTCGTCTGCGGAGATAAGTTATCCGGCAGGGGATATGAACTTCCTCCTCTGGAGAAAAGTTTTCCGGCAGCGGATATAAATTTCCCGCCACCGGAGATAAGTTTTCCGCCAGCGGAGAGACGTATTTCGTCAGCAGAGATAAGTTGTCTGGCAGGGGATATAGATTTCCCGCCACCGGAAATTAGTTTTCCGCCAACGGAGAGACTTATTTCGTCAGCAGAGATAAGTTGTCCGGCAGGGGATATAAATTTCCCGCCGCCGGAGATAAGTTTTCTGCCGGCGGAGAGACGTATTTCGTCAGCAGAGATAAGTTGTCTGGCAGGGGATATGGATTTCCCGCCGCCGGAGGTAAATGTTCTGCCAGCGGAGAGTTGCATTTCGTCAGCAGAGATAAGATGTCCGGCAGGGGATATAAATTTCCCGCCGCCGGAGGTAAATTTTCTGCCAGCGGAGATAAGTTTTCTGCCGGCGGAGAAACGTAGTTCGTCTGCGGAGATAAGTTGTCCGGCAGGGGATATAAATTTCCCCCTCTGGAGAAAAGTTTTCCGGCAGCTGATATAAATTTCCCGCCACCGCAGATAAGTGTTCCGCCAGCGGAGAGACGTATTTCGTCAGCAGAGATAAGTTGTCTGGCAGGGGATATAGATTTCCCGCCGCCGGAGGTAAATGTTCTGCCAGCGGAGAGTTGCATTTCGTCAGCAGAGATAAGATGTCCGGCAGGGGATATAAATTTACCGCCGCCGGAGGTAAATTTTCTGCCAGCGGAGATAAGTTTTCTGCCGGCGGAGAAATGTAGTTCGTCTGCGGAGATAAGTTGTCCGGCAGGGGATATGAACTTTCCCCTCTGGAGAAAAGTTTTCCGGCAGCGGATATAAATTTCCCGCCACCGGAGATAAGTTTTCCGCCAGCGGAGAGACGTATTTCGTCAGCAGAGATAAGTTGTCTGGCAGGGGTTATATAAAATTCCCGCCACCGGAAATTAGTTTTCCGCCCACGGAGAGACTTATTTCGTCAGCAGAGATAAGTTGTCCGCCAGGGGATATAGATTTCCCGCCGCCGGAGATAAGTTTACTATCAGCGGAGAGACGTATTTCGTCAGCAGAGATAAGTTGTCTTTCAGGGGATATAGATATCCCGCCACCGGAAATTCGTTTTTTCGCCAGCGGAGAGACTTATTTCGTCAGCAGAGATAAGTTGTCCGGCAGGGGATATAGATTTCCCGCCGCCGGAGATAAGTTTACTACCAGCGGAGAGACGTATTTCGTCAGCAGAGATAAGATGTCCGGCAGGGGATATATATTTCCCGCCACCGGAAATAAGTTTCCGCCAGCGGAGAGATGTATTTTGTCAGCCGAGATAAGATGTCCGGCAGGGGATATAAATTTCCCGCCGCCGGAGGTAAGATTTCTGCCAGCGGAGAATCGTAGTTCGTCAGCGGAGATAAACTGTCTGCCAGCGGAGATAAGCTGTCCGCCAGCGGATATAGATTTCCCGGCACCGGAAATAAGTTATCCGCCAGCGGAGAGATGTATTTTGTCAGCCGAGATAAGATGTCCGGCAGGGGATATAAATTTCCCGCCGCCGGAGGTAAATGTTCTGCCAGCGGAGATATGTTTTCTGCCGGCTGAGAAACGTAGATCGTCTGCGGTGATAAGTTGTCCGGCAGGGGATATAAATTCCCCCTCTGGAGAAAAGTTTTCCGGCAGCGGATATAAATTTCCCGCCACCGGAGATAAGTTTTCCGCCAGCGGAGAGACTTATTTCGTCAGCAGAGATAAGTTGTCCGGCAGGGGGTATAAATTTCCCGCCGCCGGAGATAAATTTTCTGCCAGCGGAGAGTTTCATTTCGTCAGCAGAGATAAGATGTCCGGCAGGGGATATAAATTTCCCGCCGCCGGAGGTAAATTTTCTGCCAGCGGAGATGAATTTTCTGCCGGCGGAGAATCGTAGTTCGTCAGCGGAGATAAATTGTCTGCCAGCGGAGATAAGCTGTCCGCCAGCGGATATAGATTTCCCGGCACCGGAAATAAGTTTTCCGCCAGCGGAGAGACGTATTTCGTCAGCAGAGATAAGTTGTCTTTCAGGGGATATAGATTTCCCGCCACCGGAAATTAGATTTTTCGCCAGCGAAGAGACTTATTTCGTCAGCAGAAATAAGTTGTCCGGCAGGGGATATAAATTACCCGCCGCCGGAGATAAGTTTTCCGCCAGCGAAAGGATGTTTTTTGTCAGCAGAGATAAGTTGTCCGGCAGCGGAGATAAGATGTCTGTAAGCGGAGAAAAGTTTTCCGCCAGCGGATATAAATTTCCCGCCACCGCAGATAAGTTTTCCGCCAGCGAAGGGATGTTTTTTGTCAGCAGAGATAAGTTGTCCGGCAGCGGAGATAAGATGTCTGTCAGCGGAGAAAAGCTTTCCGCCAGCGGATATATATTTTTCGCCACCGGAAATAAGTTTCCGCCAGCGGAGAGATGTATTTTGTCAGCCGAGATAAGATGTCCGGCAGGGGATATAAATTTCGTCCTCTGGAGAAAAGTTTTCCGGCAGCGGATATAAATTTCCCGCCACCGGAGATAAGTTTTCCGCCAGCGGAGAGACGTATTTTGGCAGCTGAGATAAGATGTCTGTTAGCGGAGAAAAGTTTTCCGCCAGCGGATATACGTTTCCCGCCACCGCAGATAAGTTTTCCGCCAGCGAAGAGATGTATTTTGTCAGCAGAGATAAGATGTCCGGCAGGGGATATAAATTCCTCGCCGCCGGAAGTAAATGTTCTGCCAGCGGGTATATGTTTTCTGCCGGCGGAGAAACGTAATTCGTCAGCGGGGATAAATTGTCCGTCAGGGGATATAAATTTCCCGCCGCCGGAGATAAGATTTCTGCAAGCGGAGAATCGTAGTTCGTCAGCGGAGATAAGTTGTCTGCCAGCGGAGATAAGCTGTCCGCCAGTGAATATAGATTTCCCGGCACCGGAAATAAGTTTTTCGCATGCGGAGAGATGTATTTTGTCAGCCGAGATAAGATGTCCGGCAGGGGATATAAATTTCCCGCCGCCGGAGGTAAATGTTCTGCCAGCGGAGATATGTTTTCTGCCGGCTGAGAAACGTAGATCGTCTGCGGTGATAAGTTGTCCGGCAGGGGATATAAATTCCCCCTCTGGAGAAAAGTTTTCCGGCAGCGGATATAAATTTCCCGCCACCGGAGATAAGTTTTCCGCCAGCGGAGAGACTTATTTCGTCAGCAGAGATAAGATGTCCGGCAGGGGATATATATTTCCCACCACCGGAAATAAGTTTCCGCCAGCGGAGAGATGTATTTTGTCAGCCGAGATAAGATGTCCGGCAGGGGATATAAATTTCCCGCCGCCGGAGGTAAGATTTCTGCCAGCGGAGAATCGTAGTTCGTCAGCGGAGATAAACTGTCTGCCAGCGGAGATAAGCTGTCCGCCAGCGGATATAGATTTCCCGGCACCGGAAATAAGTTATCCGCCAGCGGAGAGATGTATTTTGTCAGCCGAGATAAGATGTCCGGCAGGGGATATAAATTTCCCGCCGCCGGAGGTAAATGTTCTGCCAGCGGAGATATGTTTTCTGCCGGCTGAGAAACGTAGATCGTCTGCGGTGATAAGTTGTCCGGCAGGGGATATAAATTCCCCCTCTGGAGAAAAGTTTTCCGGCAGCGGATATAAATTTCCCGCCACCGGAGATAAGTTTTCCGCCAGCGGAGAGACTTATTTCGTCAGCAGAGATAAGTTGTCCGGCAGGGGGTATAAATTTCCCGCCGCCGGAGATAAATTTTCTGCCAGCGGAGAGTTTCATTTCGTCAGCAGAGATAAGATGTCCGGCAGGGGATATAAATTTCCCGCCGCCGGAGGTAAATTTTCTGCCAGCGGAGATGAATTTTCTGCCGGCGGAGAATCGTAGTTCGTCAGCGGAGATAAATTGTCTGCAAGCGGAGATAAGTTGTCCGCCAGCGGATATAGATTTCCCGTCACCGGAAATAAGTTTTCAGCCAGCGGAGAGACGTATTTCGTCAGCAGAGATAAGTTGTCCGGCAGGGGATATAAATTTCCCCCTCTGGAGAAAAGTTTTCCGGCAGCGGATATAAATTTCCCGCCACCGGAGATAAGTTTTCCGCCAGCGGAGAGACGTATTTTGGCAGCTGAGATAAGATGTCTGTTAGCGGAGAAAAGTTTTCCGCCAGCGGATATACGTTTCCCGCCACCGCAGATAAGTTTTCCGCCAGCGAAGAGATGTATTTTGTCAGCAGAGATAAGATGTCCGGCAGGGGATATAAATTCCTCGCCGCCGGAAGTAAATGTTCTGCCAGCGGGTATATGTTTTCTGCCGGCGGAGAAACGTAATTCGTCAGCGGGGATAAATTGTCCGTCAGGGGATATAAATTTCCCGCCGCCGGAGATAAGATTTCTGCAAGCGGAGAATCGTAGTTCGTCAGCGGAGATAAGTTGTCTGCCAGCGGAGATAAGCTGTCCGCCAGTGAATATAGATTTCCCGGCACCGGAAATAAGTTTTTCGCATGCGGAGAGATGTATTTTGTCAGCCGAGATAAGATGTCCGGCAGGGGATATAAATTTCCCGCCGCCGGAGGTAAATGTTCTGCCAGCGGAGATAAGTTTTCTGCCGGCGGATAAACGTAGATTGTCTGCGGAGATAAGTTGTCCGGCAGGGGATATAAGCTCCCCCCTCTGGAGAAAAGTTTTCCGGCAGCGGATATAAATTTCCCGCCACCGGAGATAAGTTTTCCGCCAGCGGAGAGACGTATTTCTTCAGCAGAGATAAGTTGTCTGGCAGGGGATATAGATTTCCCGCCACCGGAAATTAGTTTTCCGCCAGCGGAGAGACTTATTTCATCAGCAGAGATAAGTTGTCCGGCAGGGGATATAAATTTCCCGCCGCCGGAGATAAGTTTTCTGCCAGCGGAGAGTTGCATTTCGTCAGCAGAGATAAAATGTCCGGCAGGGGATATAAATTTACCGCCGCCGGAGGTAAATTTTCTGCCAGCGGAGATAAGGTTTCTGCCGTCGGAGAAACGTAGTTCGTCTGCGGAGATAAGTTGTCCGGCAGGGGATATAAATTTCCCCCTCTGGAGAAAAGTTTTCCGGCAGCTGATATAAATTTCCCGCCACCGCAGATAAGTGTTCCGCCAGCGGAGAGACGTATTTCGTCAGCAGAGATAAGTTGTCTGGCAGGGGATATAGATTTCCCGCCGCCGGAGGTAAATGTTCTGCCAGCGGAGAGTTGCATTTCGTCAGCAGAGATAAGATGTCCGGCAGGGGATATAAATTTCCCGCCGCCGGAGGTAAATTTTCTGCCAGCGGAGATAAGTTTTCTTCCGGCGGAGAAACGTAGTTCGTCTGCGGAGATAAGTTGTCCGGCAGGGGATATGAACTTCCCCCTCTGGAGAAAAGTTTTCCGGCAGCGGATATAAATTTCCCGCCACCGGAGATAAGTTTTCCGCCAGCGGAGAGTTGCATTTCGTCAGCAGAGATTAGATGTCCGGCAGGGGATATAATTTTCCGCCGCCGGAGGTAAATTTTAGGCCAGCGGAGATAAGTTTTCTGCCGTCGCAGAAACGTAGTTCGTCTGCGGAGATAAGTTGTCCGGCAGGGGATATAAATTTCCCCCTCTGGAGAAAAGTTTTCCGGCAGCGGATATAAATTTCCCGCCGCCGGAGATAAGTTTTCCGCCAGCGGAGAGACGTATTTCGTCAGCAGAGATAAGTTGTCTGGCAGGGGATATATAAATTTCCCGCCACCGGAAATTAGTTTTCCGCCAACGGAGAGATGTATTTTGTCAGCAGAGATAAGTTGTCCGGCAGCGGAGAAAAGTTTTCCGCCAGCGGATATAGATTTCCCGGCACCGGAAATAAGTTTTCCGCCAGCGGAGAGACGTATTTCGTCAGCAGAGATAAGTTGTCTTTCAGGGGATATAGATTTCCCGCCACCGGAAATTAGTTTTTTCGCCAGCGGAGAGACGTATTTCGTCAGCAGAGATAAGTTGTCCGGCAGGGGATATATATTTCCCGCCGCCGGAGGTAAATGTTCTGCCAGCGGAGAGTTGCATTTCGTCAGCAGAGATAAGATGTCCGGCAGGGGATATAAATTTCCCGCCGCCGGAGGTAAATTTTCTGCCAGCGGAGATAAGTTTTCTGCCGGCGGAGAAACGTAGTTCGTCTGCGGAGATAAGTTGTCCGGCAGGGTATATGAACTTCCTCCTCTGGAGAAAAGTTTTCCGGCAGCGGATATAAATTTCCCGCCACCGGAGATAAGTTTTCCGCCAGCGGAGAGACGTATTTCGTCAGCAGAGATAAGTTGTCTGGCAGGGGATATAGATTTCCCGCCACCGGAAATTAGTTTTCCGCCAGCGGAGAGACTTATTTCGTCAGCAGAGATAAGTTGTCCGGCAGGGGATATAAATTTCCCGCCGCCGGAGATAAGTTTTCTGCCGGCGGAGAGACGTATTTCGTCAGCAGAGATAAGATGTCCGGCAGGGGATATATATTTCCCGCCACCGGAAATAAGTTTTCCTCTAGCGGAGAGACGTATTTCGTTAGCAGAGATAAGTTGTCCGGCAGGGGATATAAATTTCCCGCCGCCGGAGGTAAATGTTCTGCCAGCGGAGAGTTGCATTTCGTCAGCAGAGATAAGATGTCCGGCAGGGGATATAAATTTCCCGCCGCCGGAGGTAAATTTTCTGCCAGCGGAGATAAGTTTCTGCCGGCGGAGAAACGTAGTTCGTCTGCGGAGATAAGTTATCCGGCAGGGGATATGAACTTCCTCCTCTGGAGAAAAGTTTTCCGGCAGCGGATATAAATTTCCCGCCACCGGAGATAAGTTTTCCGCCAGCGGAGAGACGTATTTCGTCAGCAGAGATAAGTTGTCTGGCAGGGGATATAGATTTCCCGCCACCGGAAATTAGTTTTCCGCCAACGGAGAGACTTATTTCGTCAGCAGAGATAAGTTGTCCGGCAGGGGATATAAATTTCCCGCCGCCGGAGATAAGTTTTCTGCCGGCGGAGAGACGTATTTCGTCAGCAGAGATAAGTTGTCTGGCAGGGGATATGGATTTCCCGCCGCCGGAGGTAAATGTTCTGCCAGCGGAGAGTTGCATTTCGTCAGCAGAGATAAGATGTCCGGCAGGGGATATAAATTTCCCGCCGCCGGAGGTAAATTTTCTGCCAGCGGAGATAAGTTTTCTGCCGGCGGAGAAACGTAGTTCGTCTGCGGAGATAAGTTGTCCGGCAGGGGATATAAATTTCCCCCTCTGGAGAAAAGTTTTCCGGCAGCTGATATAAATTTCCCGCCACCGCAGATAAGTGTTCCGCCAGCGGAGAGACGTATTTCGTCAGCAGAGATAAGTTGTCTGGCAGGGGATATAGATTTCCCGCCGCCGGAGGTAAATGTTCTGCCAGCGGAGAGTTGCATTTCGTCAGCAGAGATAAGATGTCCGGCAGGGGATATAAATTTACCGCCGCCGGAGGTAAATTTTCTGCCAGCGGAGATAAGTTTTCTGCCGGCGGAGAAATGTAGTTCGTCTGCGGAGATAAGTTGTCCGGCAGGGGATATGAACTTTCCCCTCTGGAGAAAAGTTTTCCGGCAGCGGATATAAATTTCCCGCCACCGGAGATAAGTTTTCCGCCAGCGGAGAGACGTATTTCGTCAGCAGAGATAAGTTGTCTGGCAGGGGTTATATAAAATTCCCGCCACCGGAAATTAGTTTTCCGCCCACGGAGAGACTTATTTCGTCAGCAGAGATAAGTTGTCCGCCAGGGGATATAGATTTCCCGCCGCCGGAGATAAGTTTACTATCAGCGGAGAGACGTATTTCGTCAGCAGAGATAAGTTGTCTTTCAGGGGATATAGATATCCCGCCACCGGAAATTCGTTTTTTCGCCAGCGGAGAGACTTATTTCGTCAGCAGAGATAAGTTGTCCGGCAGGGGATATAGATTTCCCGCCGCCGGAGATAAGTTTACTACCAGCGGAGAGACGTATTTCGTCAGCAGAGATAAGATGTCCGGCAGGGGATATATATTTCCCGCCACCGGAAATAAGTTTCCGCCAGCGGAGAGATGTATTTTGTCAGCCGAGATAAGATGTCCGGCAGGGGATATAAATTTCCCGCCGCCGGAGGTAAGATTTCTGCCAGCGGAGAATCGTAGTTCGTCAGCGGAGATAAACTGTCTGCCAGCGGAGATAAGCTGTCCGCCAGCGGATATAGATTTCCCGGCACCGGAAATAAGTTATCCGCCAGCGGAGAGATGTATTTTGTCAGCCGAGATAAGATGTCCGGCAGGGGATATAAATTTCCCGCCGCCGGAGGTAAATGTTCTGCCAGCGGAGATATGTTTTCTGCCGGCTGAGAAACGTAGATCGTCTGCGGGGATAAGTTGTCCGGCAGGGGATATAAATTCCCCCTCTGGAGAAAAGTTTTCCGGCAGCGGATATAAATTTCCCGCCACCGGAGATAAGTTTTCCGCCAGCGGAGAGACTTATTTCGTCAGCAGAGATAAGTTGTCCGGCAGGGGGTATAAATTTCCCGCCGCCGGAGATAAATTTTCTGCCAGCGGAGAGTTTCATTTCGTCAGCAGAGATAAGATGTCCGGCAGGGGATATAAATTTCCCGCCGCCGGAGGTAAATTTTCTGCCAGCGGAGATGAATTTTCTGCCGGCGGAGAATCGTAGTTCGTCAGCGGAGATAAATTGTCTGCCAGCGGAGATAAGCTGTCCGCCAGCGGATATAGATTTCCCGGCACCGGAAATAAGTTTTCCGCCAGCGGAGAGACGTATTTCGTCAGCAGAGATAAGTTGTCTTTCAGGGGATATAGATTTCCCGCCACCGGAAATTAGATTTTTCGCCAGCGAAGAGACTTATTTCGTCAGCAGAAATAAGTTGTCCGGCAGGGGATATAAATTACCCGCCGCCGGAGATAAGTTTTCCGCCAGCGAAAGGATGTTTTTTGTCAGCAGAGATAAGTTGTCCGGCAGCGGAGATAAGATGTCTGTAAGCGGAGAAAAGTTTTCCGCCAGCGGATATAAATTTCCCGCCACCGCAGATAAGTTTTCCGCCAGCGAAGGGATGTTTTTTGTCAGCAGAGATAAGTTGTCCGGCAGCGGAGATAAGATGTCTGTCAGCGGAGAAAAGCTTTCCGCCAGCGGATATATATTTTTCGCCACCGGAAATAAGTTTCCGCCAGCGGAGAGATGTATTTTGTCAGCCGAGATAAGATGTCCGGCAGGGGATATAAATTTCCCGCCGCCGGAGGTAAGATTTCTGCCAGCAGAGAATCGTAGTTCGTCAGCGGAGATAAATTGTCTGCCAGCGGAGATAAGCTGTCCGCCAGCGGATATAGATTTCCCGGCACCGGAAATAAGTTTTCCGCCAGCGGAGAGACGTATTTCGTCAGCAGAGATAAGTTGTCTTTCAGGGGATATAGATTTCCCGCCACCGGAAATTAGTTTTTTCGCCAGCGGAGAGACTTATTTCGTCAGCAGAGATAAGTTGTCCGGCAGGGGATATCAATTTCCCGCCGCCGGAGATAAGTTGACTACCAGCGGAAAGACGTATTTCGTCAGCAGAGATAAGATGTCCGGCAGGGGATATATATTTCCCGCCACCGGAAATAAGTTTTCCTCTAGCGGAGAGACGTATTTCGTTAGCAGAGATAAGTTGTCCGGCAGGGAATATAAATTTCCCGCCGCCGGAGGTAAATGTTCTGCCAGCGGAGAGATGTATTTTGTCAGCCGAGATAAGATGTCCGGCAGGGGATATAAATTTCCCGCCGCCGGAGGTAAATGTTCTGCCAGCGGAGATAAGTTTTCTGCCAGCGGAGGAACGTAGTTCGTCAGCGGAGATAAGTTGTCCGGCAGGGGATATAAATTTCCCCCCCTGGAGAAAAGTTTTCCGCCAGCGGGTATAGATTTCCCGCCACCGGAGATAAGTTTTTCGCCAGCGGAGAGATGTATTTTGTCAGCCGAGATAAGATGTCCGGCAGGGTATATGTTCTGCAAATGTTCTGCCAGCGGAGATAAGTTTTCTGCCGGCGGAGAACCGTAGTTCGTCTGCGGAGATAAATTGTCCGGCAGGGTATATAAATTTCCCGCCACCGGAAATAAGTTTTCCGACAGCGGAGAGACGTATTTTGTCAGCAGAGATAAGATGTCCGGCAGCGGAGATAAGATGTCTGTCATCGGAGAAAAGTTTTCCACCAGCGGATATAAATTTCCCGCCACCGCAGATAAGTTTTCCGCAAGCGCAGAGATGTATTTTGTCAGCCGAGATAAGATGTCCGGCAGGGGATATAAATTTCCCGCCGCCGGAGGTAAATGTTCTGCCAGCGGAGGTTAGTTTTCTGACGGTGGAGAAACGTAATTCGTCAGCGGGGATAAACTGTCCGTCAGATGATATACATTTCCCGCCACTGGAAATAAGTTTTTCGCTAGCGGAGAGACGTATTTTGTCAGCAGAGATAAGTTGTCCGGCAGCGGAGATAAGATGTCTGTCATCGGAGAAAAGTTTTCCACCAGCGGATATAAATTTCCCGCCACCGCAGATAAGTTTTCCGCAAGCGCAGAGATGTATTTTGTCAGCCGAGATAAGATGTCCGGCAGGGGATATAAATTCCTCGCCGCCGGAAGTAAATTTTCTGCCAGCGGAGGTTTGTTTTCTGACGGTGGAGAAACGTAATTCATCAGCGGGGATAAACTGTCCGTCAGATGATATACATTTCCCGCCACTGGAAATAAGTTTTTCGCTAGCGGAGAGACGTATTTTGTCAGCAGAGATAAGTTGTCCGGCAGCGGAGATAAGATGTCTGTCATCGGAGAAAAGTTTTCCACCAGCGGATATAAATTTCCCGCCACCGCAGATAAGTTTTCCGCAAGCGCAGAGATGTATTTTGTCAGCCGAGATAAGATGTCCGGCAGGGGATATAAATTTCCCGCCGCCGGAGGTAAATGTTCTGCCAGCGGAGAATCGTAGCTCATCAGCGGAGATAAATTGTCTGCCAGCGGAGATAGTTGTCCGCCAGAGGATATAGATTTCCCAGCACCGGAAATAAGTTTTCTGCCAGCGGAGAGACGTATTTCGTCAGCAGAGATAAGTTGCCCGGCAGGGGATATAAATTTCCCGCCACCGGAAATAAGTTTTCCGCCAGCGAATATAAATTTCCCGCAACCGGAGATAAGTTTTCCGCCAGCGGAGAGAAGTTTTTTGTTAGCAGAGATAAGTTGTCCGGCAGGGGATATAGATTTCCCGCCACCGGAGGAAAATGTTCTGCCAGCGGAGAGACGTATTTCGTCAGCAGAGATAAGTTGTCCGGCAGGGGATATATATTTCCCGCCACCGGAAATAAGTTTTCCGCCAGCGGAGAGACGTATTTTGTCAGCAGAGATAAGTTGTCCGGCAGGGGATATAGATTTCCAGTCACCGGAAATTAGTTTTCCGCCAGCGGAGAGACGTATTTCGTCAGCAGAGATAAGTTGTCCGGCAGGGTATATGTTCTGGAAATGTTTTGCCAGCGGACATAAGTTTTCTGCCGGCGGAGAACCGTAGTTCGTCTGCGGAGATAAATTGTCCGGCAGGGGATATAAATTTCCCGCCACCGGAAATAAGTTTTCCGACAGCGGAGAGACGTATTTTGTCAGCAGAGATAAGTTGTCCGGCAGCGGAGATAAGATGTCCGTTAACGGAGAAAAGTTTTCCGCCAGCGGATATAAATTTCCCGCCACCGCAGATAAGTTTTCCGACAGCGGAGAGACGTATTTTGTCAGCAGAGATAAGTGTTCCGGCAGGGGATATAAATTTCCCGCCACCGGAAATAAGTTTTCCGACAGCGGAGAGACGTATTTTGTCAGCAGAGATAAGTTGTCCGGCAGCGGAGATAAGATGTCCGTTAACGGAGAAAAGTTTTCCGCCAGCGGATATAAATTTCCCGCCACCGCAGATAAGTTTTCCGACAGCGGAGAGACGTATTTTGTCAGCAGAGATAAGTTGTCCGGCAGGGGATATAGATTTCCAGTCACCGGAAATTAGTTTTCCGCCAGCGGAGAGACGTATTTCGTCAGCAGAGATAAGTTGTCCGGCAGGGTATATGTTCTGGAAATGTTTTGCCAGCGGACATAAGTTTTCTGCCGGCGGAGAACCGTAGTTCGTCTGCGGAGATAAATTGTCCGGCAGGGGATATAAATTTCCCGCCACCGGAAATAAGTTTTCCGACAGCGGAGAGACGTATTTTGTCAGCAGAGATAAGTTGTCCGGCAGCGGAGATAAGATGTCCGTTAACGGAGAAAAGTTTTCCGCCAGCGGATATAAATTTCGCGCCACCGCAGATAAGTTTTCCGACAGCGGAGAGACGTATTTTGTCAGCAGAGATAAGTTGTCCGGCAGGGGATATAGATTTCCAGTCACCGCAGATAAGTTTTCCGCCAGCGAAGAGACGTATTTCGTCAGCAGAGATAAGATGTCCGGCAGGGCATATAAATTTCCCGCCGCCGGAGGTAAATATTCTGCCAGCGGAGATAAGTTTTCTGCCGGCGGAGAAACGTAATTCGTCAGCGGGGATAAATTGTCCGTCAGGGGATATAAATTTCCCGCCGTCGGAGATAAGATTTCTGCCAGCGGAGAATCGTAGCTCATCAGCGGAGATAAATTGTCTGCCAGCGGAGATAGTTGTCCGCCAGAGGATATAGATTTCCCAGCACCGGAAATAAGTTTTCTGCCAGCGGAGAGACGTATTTCGTCAGCAGAGATAAGTTGCCCGGCAGGGGATATAAATTTCCCGCCACCGGAAATAAGTTTTCCGCCAGCGAATATAAATTTCCCGCCACCGGAAATAAGTTTTCCGCCAGCGAATATAAATTTCCCGCAACCGGAGATAAGTTTTCCGCCAGCGGAGAGAAGTTTTTTGTTAGCAGAGATAAGTTGTCCGGCAGGGGATATAGATTTCCCGCCACCGGAGGAAAATGTTCTGCCAGCGGAGAGACGTATTTCGTCAGCAGAGATAAGTTGTCCGGCAGGGGATATATATTTCCCGCCACCGGAAATAAGTTTTCCGCCAGCGGAGAGAGGTATTTCGTCAGCGGAGAAAAGTTTTCCGCCAGCGGTTATAAAATTCCCGCCACCGCAGATAAGTTTTCCGCCAGCGGAGAGATGTATTTTGTCAGCCGAGATAAGAAGTCCGGCAGGGTATATGTTCTGGAAATGTTTTGCCAGCGGACATAAGTTTTCTGCCGGCGGAGAACCGTAGTTCGTCTGCGGAGATAAATTGTCCGGCAGGGGATATAAATTTCCCGCCACCGGAAATAAGTTTTCCGACAGCGGAGAGACGTATTTTGTCAGCAGAGATAAGTTGTCCGGCAGCGGAGATAAGATGTCCGTTAACGGAGAAAAGTTTTCCGCCAGCGGATATAAATTTCGCGCCACCGCAGATAAGTTTTCCGACAGCGGAGAGACGTATTTTGTCAGCAGAGATAAGTTGTCCGGCAGGGGATATAGATTTCCAGTCACCGGAAATTAGTTTTCCGCCAGCGGAGAGACGTATTTCGTCAGCAGAGATAAGTTGTCCGGCAGGGAATATATATTTCCCGCCACCGGAAATAAGTTTTCCGACAGCGGAGAGACGTATTTTGTCAGCAGAGATAAGTTGTCCGGCAGCGGATATAAGATGTCTGTCAGCGGAGAAAAGTTTTCCGCCAGCGGATATAAAGCCAGCAGAGATAAGATGTCCGGCAGAGGATATAAATTCCTCGCCGCCGGAAGTAAATGTTCTGCCAGCGGAGATAAGTTTTCTACCGGTGAAGATAAAACGTCTGTCAGCGGAGACAAGTTTTCCGCCAGCGAATATAGATTTCCCGCAACCGGAGATAAGTTTTCTGCCAGCGGAGAGACGTATTTTGTCAGCAGAGATAAGTTGTCCGGCAGGGGATATAAATTTCCCGCCGCCAGAGGTAAATTTTCTGCCAGCGAAGATAAGATGTCTGTGAGCGGAGAAAAGTTTTCCGCCAGCGGATATAAATTTCCCAGCGCTGGAAATAAGCTTTCCGCCAGCGGAGAGACGTATTTCGTCAGCAGAGATAAGTTGTCTGGCAGGGGATATAGATTTCCCGCTACCGGAAATTAGTTTTCCGCCAGCGGAGAGACTTACTTCGTCAGCAGAGATAAGTTGTCCGGCAGCGGATATATATTTCCCGCCACCGGAAATAAGTTTTCCGCCAGTGGAGAGACGTATTTCGTTAGCAGAGATAAGTTGTCCGGCAGGGGATATATATTTCCCGCCACCGGAAATAAGTTTTCCGACAGCGGAGAGACGTATTTTGTTGGACAGAATTTCGCTGCCGTTGCAAGGGAAGTTCTTGTACCGAAAAGTAAAAACGCAACCATTCATATGTACGGTTTATTTGTGACTAATAAATGCTCTGCTCGCAGGCAGATAGAGACCGAACGAAAGGGAGAACAAAAAGGGAGATAAGAGAACGTCGCTTCGTTACGTCTCTCACTCATACATACGTCTACATACTCATATGTCTGTCAATACATGCGTGCATTGCTAGAGATGGTCATTCTTCAACACCCTTCCTCAATGCGTGCATGCTTCCATTTAACTCAATTTAAACTTAACAATTTTGTAAATTCGACATGCTTTCTCTTAGGGAGATTCTTGGTCAAGATATCTGCAATCATATCTGTTGTACTAGCATACTTTAACTTAACTTGACCTTCTTCTACAATCTGTCGTACAAAGTGATATCTAATATCAATATGCTTGGTCCTTGAGTGATGCACTGGGTTCCTAGCCAGCTCTAGTGCGCTCAGATTATCGCCATATAAGGTAGTTGAGGTAGCTTCATCTCCACAGCCAATTTCGATGATTAAGCGACGTAAGAATATGGACTCCTTACACGCAGTGTAAGGATGTATTCTGCCTCCGTGCTGCTAAGTGCCACGCTGCGTTGTTTCTCAGATCGCCAAGAAATTGGGCCACCTGCCAAAAAATAAACCTGGAACCCCGCATCCAACGGAGTAGCCACTGGTCTACATTTGTCCATGTCTTGAGCTTGCAATAGTTCCTTGATGTATTGCGAGTGGCCTATGGTGATAGGCCCAAGCTCACCTTCACGGTGCACCTCCATGCTTAAAAACAGCTCTGGAACACCTTTGTCGATTCATTCGAACGCATTTGAAATAGCCGATTTGATACCGAGCATGTCCTCTTTGGACTGACATGCTATAAGTAAATCGTCAACATATATCAAGATTAACGATAAGTTACCTTTCCCTCTCTGCTGGTAGAGGCACGGCTCGTTGTCACATGAAACAAAACCCAGATTAGTCAGGACGCCATTCAGCTTCGAATTCCATTCCCTTCCTGACTGCTTCAATCCATATATTGCCTTTTTAAGCAGCATAGCCTTCGCTGGATAAGCTCGATCAATGTACCCTTGTGGTTGCTTCATGTACACCGTATCGCTCAGGTCACTGTTGAGGTATGCCGTACATACATCCATTTGGTTGACATATAATTTCAATTCTGCTGCTAGCGCAAGAATAAATCGCACGCTCTCCAGTCTGCAGACTGGAGAAAATGTTTCCGCATAGCTTATGCCGTACTGCTGGGAGCAACCTTTTGCCACCAGCCGCGCCTTGAAACGTTCGATTTGACCATCTTTGCCGCGTTTCAGGCTATATACCCATTTGCATCCAACTGCTCCTTGTCCTGCCGGTAAGTCTGCCAACTGCCATGTCTCGTTTGCCATTAATGCCTCATATTCGCGTTGCATCGCTTCGGACCAATGTGATGCATGAATACTGATCAACGCCTCCTCGTAGGATACTGGAATCTTTACGTCGCTGGCAACCAGAGCACCAAGAATGTTGTACTCCTTTCTCGGACGGCCAGGTTTGCCGGTCCGAATCAGCCTTGATCTGCCAGGTCCAACGCGATGAGCTGGCTCATCTGACTCAACCTTTTCTGTTGCGCTCTCGTACCCATCAGTACCGCTGCTACTGGGATTCTCCCCGTCAACGCTTGCACCATGGCTGCTGTCTCCACCGCTGCTGTCAATGTCATCAGTATCGCCGCCTGACTGCATGCTAACTTCTGCCTTCGGAAGTTCGAATGTGACTGTATCCTTGTCGTCTTGGATCTCGTCAAAGAGAACATCTCGCCTCTCAATCACCTGATGCGACACAGGGTCATACAGTCGATAGCCCTAAGCCGCTACTGAATATCCAATCATGCGATATTCTTTGCCTTTTGGTTGAATTTTACTCTTCCTTGGACCCTTGTCCAAAGCTACTGCAACGGAGCCAACAACCTTTAGATGACCAACAAAAGGTTTCTTACCAGTCCACGCTTTTATAGGCGTCATACTGGTCAGCGCCTTGGTCGGTGATCGATTCCGTACATACACAGCTGCGTTGACTGCTTCAGCCCACAAGGATTCGCCTAATCCTGACTGGACCAGCATACATCTTGACATTTCCACCAGAGTGCGGTTTGCCCTCTCAGCAACGCCGTTTTGCTGTGGAGTGTACGCCACTGTCAGCTGCCTCTCAATCCCATTAGTTTTCAGAAATTCATCAAACGATTTGTTGACAAATTCACCGCCATTGTCGCTCCGGATACATTTGAGACTTTTTCCCGTTTGCCGTTCAACCAGGGTTTTGAACTCGACGAACTTCTGGAAGACTTCATCCTTTGTCCGCAGGAAATACACAAATATACGCCTTGATTTGTCATCGATGAAGGTTAGAAAATACTTTGATCCAGCAAGCGACTGTGTGCCAAAGGGCCCGCACACATCTGCATGAACTAGTTCCAATATATCTTGAGCTCTACTGGTGGTTGCAACAGGAAGTGGTTGCGCATGAATCTTGCTGACCATACATGTTTTGCAATTCATATTCGCCGGGAAAACCATATTTTCAATGCCGCGCACCATTCCTTTGCTGATCAAATCTTTCATACTGCTGATGTTCAAGTGGCCGTACCGTTTATGCCACAGGGCACCATCAGCCTTAACCGCCGCAAAACAGTTGTTTTGTTTTCCTCGAAACATATACAAGTTTCCAACTCTGTTCGTCTTTATAATGCATTCGCCATTTTGGATAACTCGTGCATATTCTTGTCCAAAAGTGACGAAACATTTATTCTGTACAGCGCTGCTCACCAAGAAATAATTTCCATTTATTTCGGGCACATAGAGAACATTCTTTAACAGCAGCGTGCATATCTCTGTCTTCAGCTCTACTTCCCCTTTTCCTTCAGCTTTTAGGAAACCGGAGTCAGACAGACCAATCATTTCTGTGTGTTTCTCGAACTTTGTGAATAACTGTTTCCCACAACACATGTGGCTTGTGGCACCACTATCCAAACACCACATACTCTTTTTCAAATTATCTGCGTTCAACGCATTTAATAGACTGCACTGCTTGTTCTCCACTCTTGCTGCCCTTTCCACATTTGCGCTCTCCTTCTTACACTGAGCCTTCATATGCCCGCGCTCACCACACTTGAAACATATCATTGTATTGTTTCTCTTCTTTTGCGCTCTGTGCGCGGCCGGCTTATGTACTGCGGTATATGCCTTTGCGTATTCCTTTTGATCTTCTGTGTTTCCCTTTCGTTCGCCTTCTTCCTTCAGTTTTACGCATAGAACATCGAAAGTCGGCAAACTGTCGCGCGTCTCTATGGCGACAACGAAATTTTCGAATTGTTCTGGAAGGCTTGACAACAAAACAATTGAGCGCAGTTCATCATTTAGCTCGATTCCTACTGACCCAAGGCCATCAAGAATATCCACGAACTCATTAATGTAGCTTGAAATGCTTTGCCTTTGGTCCATGCGCTTGCTAAGCAATTTCTTGTACAGTTGAACCTTTCGTACAGGTCCACTTGGTTGATGAACACTCTTTAATTTGTTCCATGCTTCGGACGACTTACTGCAATTTTTAATGTATCCCAACTGTGAAGTTTTCACACTCAATGTGATCATGGCCAGCGCCTTTTCATCCTTGGCCTGCCAATTCACACCTTCGGGAACATTCGTTGGTAGCAGGTCACCAGATGCCACACTCCACAATTCAGCGTGCACCAACACAGACCGCATTTGAATACACCAGGAGTCATAATTTCCCTCCTCTAATTTGTCTATTTGATACATCCCGCTCATTGCTGATTATCGTTTAGTCTCTGAGTCACACCGATGTTAATAGTTCGTAACTAAAACAATCACTTTACTTTTAATTTACAAAATCCGAACCTGGGCCCATAACCTGTTGGACAGAATTTCGCTGCCGTTGCAAGGGAAGTTCTTGTAAGGTTTATTTGTGACTAATAAATGCTCTGCTCGCAGGCAGATAGAGACCGAACGAAAGGGACAACAAAAAGGGAGATAAGAGAACGTCGCTTCGTTACGTCTCTCACTCATACATACGTCTACATACTCATATGTCTGTCAATACATGCGTGGATTGCTAGAGATGGTCATTCTTCAACAGATATAGATTTCCCGCCCCCGAAAATAAGTTTTCCGTCAGCGGAGAGACGTATTTCGTCAGCAGAGATAAGTTGTCCGGCAGGGGATATAAATTTCCCGCCACCGGAAATAAGTTTTCCGCCAGCGGAGAGACGTATTTTGTCAGCAGAGATAAGTTGTCCGGCAGCGGAGATACGATGTCTGTCAGTGGAGAAAAGTTTTCCGCCAGCGGATATACATTTCCTGCCACCGCAGAATATTTTTGTCAGCAGAGATAAGATGTCCGGCAGGGGATATAAATTCCTCGCCGCCGGAAGTACATGTTCTGCCAGCGGAGATAAGTTTTCTGCCAGCGGAGATTGTTGGACAGAATTTCGCTGCCGTTGCAAGGGAAGTTCTTGTACCGAAAAGTAAAAACGCAACCATTCATATGTTCGGTTTATTTGTGACTAATAAATGCTCTGCTCGCAGGCAGATAGAGACCGAACGAAAGGGAGAACAAAAAGGGAGATAAGAGAACGTCGCTTCGTTACGTCTCTCACTCATACATACGTCTACATACTCATATGTCTGTCAATACATGCGTGCATTGCTAGAGATGGTCATTCTTCAACATATTTTGTCAGCAGAGATAAGATGTCCGGAGAGATGTATTTCGTCAGCGGAGAAAAGTTTTCCGCCAGCGGTTATAAAATTCCCGCCACCGCAGATAAGTATTCCGCCAGCGGAGAGATGTATTTTGTCAGCCGAGATAAGATGTCCGGCAGGGTATATGTTCTGCAAATGTTCTGCCAGCGGAGATAAGTTTTCTGCCGGCGGAGAACCGTAGTTCGTCTGCGGAGATAAATTGTCCGGCAGGGGATATAAATTTCCCGCCGCCGGAGGTAAATGTTCTGCCAGCGGAGATAAGTTTTCTGCCGGCGGAGAAACGTAATTCGTCAGCGGGGATAAATTGTCCGTCAGGGGATATAAATTTCCCGCTGCCGGAGATATGATTTCTGCCAGCGGAGAATCGTAGCTCGTCAGCGGAGATAAATTGTCTGCCAGCGGAGATAAGTTGTCCGCCAGCGGATATAGATTTCCCGGCACCGGAGATAAGTTGTCCGACAGCGGAGAGACGTATTTTGTCAGCAGAGATAAGTTGTCCGGCAGCGGAGATAAGATGTCCGTTAACGGAGAAAAGTTTTCCGCCAGCGGATATAAATTTCCCGCCACCGCAGATAAGTTTTCCGACAGCAGAGAGACGTATTTTGTCAGCAGAAATAAGTTCCGGCAAGGGACATAGATTTCCAGTCACCGGAAATTAGTTTTCCGCCAGCGGAGAGACGTATTTCGTCAGCAGAGATAAGTTGTCCGGCAGGGAATATATATTTCCCGCCACCGGAAATAAGTTTTCCGACAGCGGAGAGACGTATTTTGTCAGCAGAGATAAGTTGTCCGGCAGCGGATATAAGATGTCTGTCAGCGGAGAAAAGTTTTCCGCCAGCGGATATAAAGCCAGCAGAGATAAGATGTCCGGCAGGGGATATAAATTCCTCGCCGCCGGAAGTAAATGTTCTGCCAGCGGAGATAAGTTTTCTACCGGTGAAGATAAAACGTCTGTGAGCGGAGAAAAGTTTTCCGCCAGCGGATATACATTTCCCTGCACTGGAAATAAGTTTTCCGCCAGCGGAGAGACGTATTTCGTTAGCAGAGATAAGTTGTCCGGCAAGGGATATAAAAATCCCGCCGCCGGAGATAAGATTTCTTCCAGCGGAGAATCGTAGTTCGTCAGCGGAGATAAATTGTCTGCCAGCGGAGATAAGTTGTCCTCCAGCGGATATAGATTTCCCGGCACCGGAAATAAGTTTTCCGCCAGCGGAGAGACGAATTTCGTCAGCAGAGATAAGTTGTCTGGCAGGGGATATAGATTTCCCGCCACCGGAAATTAGTTTTCCGCCAGCGGAGAGACGTATTTCGTCAGCAGAGATAAGTTGTCCGGCAGGCGATATAAATTTCCCGCCGCCGGAGAAAAGTTTTCAGCCAGCAGAGAGACGTAATTTTGTCAGCCGAGATAAGATGTCCGGCAGGGGATATAAATTTCCCGCCGCCGGAGGTAAATGTTCTGCCAGCGGAGATAAGTTTTCTGCCGGCGGAGAAACGTAATTCGTCAGCGGGGATAAATTGTCCGTCAGGTGATATAAATTTCCCGCTGCCGGAGATAAGATTTCTGCCAGCGGAGAATCGTAGTTCGTCAGCGGAGATAAATTGTCTGCCAGCGGAGATAGGTTGTCCGCCAGCGGATATAGATTTCCCGGCACCGGAGATAAGTTGTCCGCCAGCGGATATAGATTTCCCGGCACCGGAAATAAGTTTTCCGCCTGCGGAGAGACGTATTTCGTCAGCAGAGATAAGTTGTCCGGCAGGGGATATAAATTTCCCCCTCTGGAGAAAAGTGTTCCGGCAGCTGATATAAATTTCCCGCCACCGGAGATAAGTTTTCCGCCAGCGGAGAGATGTATTTTGTCAGCAGAGATAAGTTGTCCGGCAGCTGAGATAAGATTTCTGTTAGCGGAAAAAAGTTTTCCGCCTGCGGATATAAATTTCCCGCCACCGCAGATAAGTTTTCCGCCAGCGAAGATGTATTTTGTCAGCAGAGATAAGATGTCTGGCAGGGGATATAAATTCCTCGCCGCCGGAAGTAAATGTTCTTCCAGCGGGTATAAGTTTTCTGCCGGCGGAGAAACGAAATTCGTCAGCGGGCATAAATTGTCCGTCAGGGGATATAAATTTCCCGCCGCCGGAGATAAAATTTCTGCCAGCGGAGAATCGTAGTTCGTCAGCGGAGATAAATTGTCTGCCAGCGGAGATAAGTTGTCCGCCAGCGGATATAGATTTCCCGGCACCGGAAATAAGTTTTCCGCCAGCGGAGAGACGTATTTCGTCAGCAGAGATAAGTTGTCTGGCAGAGGATATAGATTTCCCGCCACCGGAAATTAGTTTTCCGACAGCGGAGAGACGTATTTTGTCAGCAGAGATAAGTTGTCCGGCAGGGGATATAAATTCGTCGCCGCCGGAAGTAAATGTTCTGCCAGCGGAGATAAATTTTCTGCCAGCGGAGAAACGTAATTCGTCAGCGGGGATAAATTGTCCGTCAGGGGATATAAATTTCCCGCCGCCGGAGATAAGTTTTCCGCCAGCGAAGATGTATTTTGTCAGCAGAGATAAGATGTCCGGCAGCTGAGATAAGATGTCTGTTAGCGGAGAAAAGTTTTCCGCCAGCGGATATACGTTTCCCGCCACCGCAGATAAGTTTTCCGCCAGCGAAGAGATGTATTTTGTCAGCAGAGATAAGATGTCCGGCAGGGGATTTAAATTCCTAGCCGCCGGAGGTAAATTTTCTGCCAGCGAAGATAAGATGTCTGTGAGCGGAGAAACGTAATTCGTCAGCGGGGATAAATTGTCCGGCAGCGGATATAAATTTCCCGGCACCGGAGATAAGTTTTCCGCCAGCGGAGAGACGTATTTTGTCAGCAGAGATAAGATGTCCGGCAGCTGAGATAAGATGTCTGTTAGCGGAGAAAAGTTTTCCGCCAGCGGATATACGTTTCCCGCCACCGCAGATAAGTTTTCCGCCAGCGAAGAGATGTATTTTGTCAGCAGAGATAAGATGTCCGGCAGGGGATATAAATTCCTCGCCGCCGGAAGTAAATGTTCTGCCAGCGGGTATATGTTTTCTGCCGGCGGAGAAACGTAATTCGTCAGCGGGGATAAATTGTCCGTCAGGGGATATAAATTTCCCGCCGCCGGAGATAAGATTTCTGCAAGCGGAGAATCGTAGTTCGTCAGCGGAGATAAGTTGTCTGCCAGCGGAGATAAGCTGTCCGCCAGCGAATATAGATTTCCCGGCACCGGAAATAAGTTTTCCGCATGCGGATAGATGTATTTTGTCAGCCGAGATAAGATGTCCGCCAGCGGATATAAATTTCCCGCCACCGCAGATAAGTTTTCCGCCAGCGAAGAAATGTATTTTGTCAGCAGAGATAAGATGTCCGGCAGGGGATATAAATTCCTCGCCGCCGGAAGTAAATGTTCTGCCAGCGGAGATAAGTTTTCTGCCGGCGGAGAAACGTAATTCGTCAGCGGGGATAAATTGTCCGGCAGGGGATATTAATTTCCCGCCGACGGAGATAAGATTTCAGCCAGCGGAGAATCGTAGTTCGTCAGCGGAGATAAATTGTCTGCAAGCGGAGATAAGTTGTCCGCCAGCGGATATAGATTTCCCGTCACCGGAAATAAGTTTTCAGCCAGCGGAGAGACGTATTTCGTCAGCAGAGATAAGTTGTCCGGCAGGGGATATAAATTTCCCCCTCTGGAGAAAAGTTTTCCGGCAGCGGATATAAATTTCCCGCCACCGGAGATAAGTTTTCCGCCAGCGGAGAGACGTATTTTGTCAGCAGAGATAAGATGTCCGGCAGCGGAGATAAGATGTCTGTTAGCGGAGAAAAGTTTTCCGCCAGCGGATATAAATTTCCCGCCACCGCAGATAAGTTTTCCGCCAGCGAAGAGATGTATTTTGTCAGCAGAGATAAGATGTCCGGCAGGGGATTTAAATTCCTAGCCGCCGGAGGTAAATTTTCTGCCAGCGAAGATAAGATGTCTGTGAGCGGAGAAAAGTTTTGCGGCAGCGGATATAAATTTCCCGGCACCGGAAATAAGTTTTCCGCCAGCGGAGAGACGTATTTCGTCAGCAGAGATAAGTTGTCTGGCAGGGGATATAGATTTCCCGCTACAGGAAATTAGTTTTTCCGCCAGCGGAGAGACTTATTTCGTTAGCAGAGATAAGTTGTCCACCAGGGGATATATATTTTCCGCCGCCGGAGATAAGATTTCTGCCAGCGGAGAATCGTAGTTCGTCAGCGGAGATAAATTGTCTGCAAGCGGAGATAAGTTGTCCGCCAGCGGATATAGATTTCCCGTCACCGGAAATAAGTTTTCAGCCAGCGGAGAGACGTATTTCGTCAGCAGAGATAAGTTGTCCGGCAGGGGATATAAATTTCCCCCTCTGGAGAAAAGTTTTCCGGCAGCGGATATAAATTTCCCGCCACCGGAGATAAGTTTTCCGCCAGCGGACAGACGTATTTTGTCAGCAGAGATAAGATGCCCGGCAGCTGAGATAAGATGTCTGTTAGCGGAGAAAAGTTTTCCGCCAGCGGATATACGTTTCCCGCCACCGCAGATAAGTTTTCCGCCAGCGAAGAGATGTATTTTGTCAGCAGAGATAAGATGTCCGGCAGGGGATATAAATTCCTCGCCGCCGGAAGTAAATGTTCTGCCAGCGGGTATATGTTTTCTGCCGGCGGAGAAACGTAATTCGTCAGCGGGGATAAATTGTCCGTCAGGGGATATAAATTTCCCGCCGCCGGAGATAAGATTTCTGCAAGCGGAGAATCGTAGTTCGTCAGCGGAGATAAGTTGTCTGCCAGCGGAGATAAGCTGTCCGCCAGCGAATATAGATTTCCCGGCACCGGAAATAAGTTTTCCGCATGCGGAGAGATGTATTTTGTCAGCCGAGATAAGATGTCCGGCAGGGGATATAAATTTCCCGCCGCCGGAGGTAAATGTTCTGCCAGCGGAGATAAGTTTTCTGCCGGCGGATAAACGTAGATCGTCTGCGGAGATAAGTTGTCCGGCAGGGGATATAAGTTCCCCCCTCTGGAGAAAAGTTTTCCGGCAGCGCATATAAATTTCCCGCCACCGGAGATAAGTTTTCCGCCAGCGGAGAGACGTATTTCTTCAGCAGAGATAAGTTGTCTGGCAGGGGATATAGATTTCCCGCCACCGGAAATTAGTTTTCCGCCAGCGGAGAGACTTATTTCGTCAGCAGAGATAAGTTGTCCGGCAGGGGATATAAATTTCCCGCCGCCGGAGATAAGTTTTCTGCCAGCGGAGAGTTGCATTTCGTCAGCAGAGATAAGATGTCCGGCAGGGGATATAAATTTACCGCCGCCGGAGGTAAATTTTCTGCCAGCGGAGATAAGGTTTCTGCCGGCGGAGAAACGTAGTTCGTCTGCGGAGATAAGTTGTCCGGCAGGGGATATAAATTTCCCCCTCTGGAGAAAATTTTTTCGGCAGCTGATATAAATTTCCCGCCACCGGAGATAAGTTTTCCGCCAGCGGAGAAACGTATTTTGTCAGCAGAGATAAGTTGTCCGGTAGCGGAGATAAGATGTCTGTCAGCGAAGAAAAGTTTTCCGCCAGCGGATATAAATTTCCCGCCACCGGAGATAAGTTTTCCGCCAGCGAAGAGACGTATTTTGTCAGCAGAGATAAGTGTTCCGGCAGCGGAGATAAGATGTCTGTTAGCGGAGAAAAGTTTTCCGCCAGCGGATATAAGTTTCCCGCCACCGCAGATAAGTTTTCCGCCAGCGAAGAAATATATTTTGTCAGCAGAGATAAGATGTCCGGCAGGGGATATAAATTCCTCGCCGCCGGAAGTAAATGTTCTGCCAGCGGAGATAAGTTTTCTGCCGGCGGAGAAACGTAATTCGTCAGCGGGGATAATATGTCCGGCAGGGGATATTAATTTCCCGCCGACAGAGATAAGATTTCAGCCAGCGGAGAATCGTAGTTCGTCAGCGGAGATAAATTGTCTGCAAGCGGAGATAAGTTGTCCGCCAGCGGATATAGATTTCCCGTCACCGGAAATAAGTTTTCAGCCAGCGGAGAGACGTATTTCGTCAGCAGAGATAAGTTGTCCGGCAGGGGATATAAATTTCCCCCTCTGGAGAAAAGTTTTCCGGCAGCGGATATAAATTTCCCGCCACCGGAGATAAGTTTTCCGCCAGCGGAGAGACGTATTTTGTCAGCAGAGATAAGATGTCCGGCAGCGGAGATAAGATGTCTGTTAGCGGAGAAAAGTTTTCCGCCAGCGGATATAAATTTCCCGCCATTGCAGATAACTTTTCCGCCAGCGAAGAGATGTATTTTGTCAGCAGAGATAAGATGTCCGGCAGGGGATTTAAATTCCTAGCCGCCGGAGGTAAATTATCTGCCAGCGGAGAGTTGCATTTCGTCAGCAGAGATAATATGTCCGGCAGGGGATATAAATTTCCCGCCGCCGGAGGTAAATTTTCTGCCAGCGGAGATAAGTTTTCTGCCGGCGGAGTTCGTCTGCGGAGATAAGTTGTCCGGCAGGCGATATAAATTTCCCCCTCTGGAGAAAAGTTTTCCGGCAGCTGATATAAATTTCCCGCCACCGCAGATAAGTGTTCCGCCAGCGGAGAGACGTATTTCGTCAGCAGAGATAAGTTGTCTGGCAGGGGATATAGATTTCCCGCCGCCGGAGGTAAATGTTCTGCCAGCGGAGAGTTGCATTTCGTCAGCAGAGATAAGATGTCCGGCAGGGGATATAAATTTCCCGCCGCCGGAGGTAAGTTTACTAACAGCGGAAAGACGTATTTCGTCAGCAGAGATAAGATGTCCGGCAGGGGATATATATTTCCCGCCACCGGAAATAAGTTTTCCTCTAGCGGAGAGACGTATTTCGTTAGCAGAGATAAGTTGTCCGGCAGGGGATATAAATTTCCCGCCGCCGGAGGTAAATGTTCTGCCAGCGGAGAGTTGCATTTCGTCAGCAGAGATAAGATGTCCGGCAGGGGATATAAATTTCCCGCCGCCGGAGGTAAATTTTCTGCCAGCGGAGATAAGTTTTCTGCCGGCGGAGAAACGTAGTTCGTCAGCGGAGATAAGTTGTCCGGCAGGGTATATAAATTTCTCCCTCTGGAGAAAAGTTTTCCGCCAGCGGATATAAATTTCCCGCCACCGCAGATAAGTTTTCCGCCAGCGAAGAAATGTATTTTGTCAGCAGAGATAAGATGTCCGGCATGGGATATAAATTCCTCGCCGCCGGAAGTAAATGTTCTGCCAGCGGAGATAAGTTTTCTGCCGGCGGAGAAACGTAATTCGTCAGCGGGGATAAATTGTCCGGCAGGGGATATTAATTTCTCGCCCACGGAGATAAGATATCAGCCAGCGGAGAATCGTAGTTCGTCAGCGGAGATAAATTGTCTGCAAGCGGAGATAAGTTGTCCGCCAGCGGATATAGATTTCCCGTCACCGGAAATAAGTTTTCCGCCAGCGGAGAGACGTATTTCGTCAGCAGAGATAAGTTGTCTTTCAGGGGATATAGATTTCCCGCCACCGGAAATTAGTTTTTTCGCCAGCGGAGAGACTTATTTCGTCAGCAGAGATAAGTTGTCCGGCAGGGGATATAAATTTCCCGCAGCCGGAGGTAAGTTTACTAACAGCGGAAAGACGTATTTCGTCAGCAGAGATAAGATGTCCGGCAGGGGATATATATTTCCCGCCACCGGAAATAAGTTTTCCTCTAGCGGAGAGACGTATTTCGTTAGCAGAGATAAGTTGTCCGGCAGGGGATATAAATTTCCCGCCGCCGGAGGTAAATGTTCTGCCAGCGGAGAGTTGCATTTCGTCAGCAGAGATAAGATGTCCGGCAGGGGATATAAATTTCCCGCCGCCGGAGGTAAATTTTCTGCCAGCGGAGATAAGTTTTCTGCCGGCGGAGAAACGTAGTTCGTCTGCGGAGATAAGTTGTCCGGCAGGGGATATGAACTTCCTCCTCTGGAGAAAAGTTTTCCGGCAGCGGATATAAATTTCCCGCCACCGGAGATAAGTTTTCCGCCAGCGGAGAGACGTATTTCGTCAGCAGAGATAAGTTGTCTGGCAGGGGATATAGATTTCCCGCCACCGGAAATTAGTTTTCCGCCAACGGAGAGACTTATTTCGTAAGCAGAGATAAGTTGTCCGGCAGGGGATATAAATTTCCCGCCGCCGAAAGTAAATGTTCTGCCAGCGGAGATAAGTTTTCTGCCGGCGAAGAAACGTAGTTCGTCAGCGGAGATAAGTTGTCCGGAAGGGGGTATAAATATACCGCCGCCGGAGGCAAATGTTCTGCCAGCGGAGAGACGTATTTCGTTAGCAGAAATAAGTTGTCCGGCAGGGGATATGAACTTTCCCCTCTGGAGAAAAGTTTTCCGGCAGCGGATATAAATTTCCCGCCACCGGAGATAAGTTTTCCGCCAGCGGAGAGACGTATTTGGTCAGCAGAGATAAGTTGTCTGGCAGGGGATATATAAATTTCCCGCCACCGGAAATTAGTTTTCCGCCCACGGAGAGACTTATTTCGTCAGCAGAGATAAGTTGTCCGGCAGGGGATATAGATTTCCCGCCGCCGGAGATAAGTTTACTACCAGCGGAGAGACGTATTTCGTCAGCAGAGATAAGATGTCCGGCAGGGGATATATATTTCCCGCCACCGGAAATAAGTTTTCCTCTAGCGGACAAACGTATTTCGTTAGCAGAGATAAGTTGTCCGGCAGGGGATATAAATTTCCCGCCGCCGGAGATAAGTTTTCTGCCAGCGGAGAGACGTATTTCGTCAGCAGAGATAAGTTGTCCGGCAGGGGATTTATATTTCCGCCACCGGAAGTAAATGTTCTGCCAGCGGAAATAAGTTTTCTGCCGGCGGAGAAACGTAGTTCGTCAGCGGAGATAAGTTGTCCGGCAGGGTATATAAATTTCTCCCTCTGGAGAAAAGTTTTCCGCCAGCGGATATAAATTTCCCGCCACCGCAGATAAGTTTTCCGCCAGCGAAGAAATGTATTTTGTCAGCAGAGATAAGATGTCCGGCAGGGGATATAAATTCCTCGCCGCCGGAAGTAAATGTTCTGCCAGCGGAGATAAGTTTTCTGCCGGCGGAGAAACGTAATTCGTCAGCGGGGATAAATTGTCCGGCAGGGGATATTAATTTCTCGCCCACGGAGATAAGATATCAGACAGCGGAGAATCGTAGTTCGTCAGCGGAGATAAATTGTCTGCAAGCGGAGATAAGTTGTCCGCCAGCGGATATAGATTTCCCGTCACCGGAAATAAGTTTTCAGCCAGCAGAGAGACGTATTTCGTCAGCAGAGATAAGTTGTCCGGCAGGGGATATAAATTTCCCCCTCTGGAGAAAAGTTTTCCGGCAGCGGATATAAATTTCCCGCCACCGGAGATAAGTTTTCCGCCAGCGGAGAGACGTATTTTGTCAGCAGAGATAAGATGTCCGGCAGCGGAGATAAGATGTCTGTTAGCGGAGAAAAGTTTTTCGCCAGCGGATATAAATTTCCCGCCACCGCAGATAAGTTTTCCGCCAGCGAAGAGATGTATTTTGTCAGCAGAGATAAGATGTCCGGCAGGGGATTTAAATTCCTAGCCGCCGGAGGTAAATTATCTGCCAGCGGAGAGTTGCATTTCGTCAGCAGAGATAATATGTCCGGCAGGGGATATAAATTTCCCGCCGCCGGAGGTAAATTTTCTGCCAGCGGAGATAAGTTTTCTGCCGGCGGAGAAACGTAGTTCGTCTGCGGAGATAAGTTGTCCGGCAGGCGATATAAATTTCCCCCTCTGGAGAAAAGTTTTCCGGCAGCTGATATAAATTTCCCGCCACCGCAGATAAGTGTTCCGCCAGCGGAGAGACGTATTTCGTCAGCAGAGATAAGTTGTCTGGCAGGGGATATAGATTTCCCGCCGCCGGAGGTAAATGTTCTGCCAGCGGAGAGTTGCATTTCGTCAGCAGAGATAAGATGTCCGGCAGGGGATATAAATTTCCCGCCGCCGGAGGTAAATTTTCTGCCAGCGGAGATAAGTTTTCTGCCGGCGGAGAAACGTAGTTCGTCTGCGGAGATAAGTTGTCCGGCAGGGGATATGAACTTCCCCCTCTGGAGAAAAGTTTTCCGGCAGCGGATATAAATTTCCCGCCACCGGAGATAAGTTTTCCGCCAGCGGAGAGTTGCATTTCGTCAGCAGAGATTAGATGTCCGGCAGGGGATATAAATTTTCCGCCGCCGGAGGTAAATTTTCTGCCAGCGGAGATAAGTTTTCTGCCGTCGCAGAAACGTAGTTCGTCTGCGGAGATAAGTTGTCCGGCAGGGGATATAAATTTCCCCCTCTGGAGAAAAGTTTTCCGGCAGCGGATATAAATTTCCCGCCGCCGGAGATAAGTTTTCCGCCAGCGGAGAGACGTATTTCGTCAGCAGAGATAAGTTGTCTGGCAGGGGATATATAAATTTCCCGCCACCAGAAATTAGTTTTCCGCCAACGGAGAGACTTATTTTGTCAGCAGAGATAAGTTGTCCGGCAGGGGATATAAATTTCCCGCCACCGCAGATAAGTTTTCCGCCAGCGAAGAGATGTATTTTGTCAGCAGAGATAACTTGTCCGGCAGCGGAGAAAAGTTTTCCGCCAGCGGATATAGATTTCCCGGCACCGGAAATAAGTTTTCCGCCAGCGGAGAGACGTATTTCGTCAGCAGAGATAAGTTGTCTTTCAGGGGATATAGATTTCCCGCCACCGGAAATTAGTTTTTTCGCCAGCGGAGAGACTTATTTCGTCAGCAGAGATAAGTTGTCCGGCAGGGGATATAAATTTCCCGCCGCCGGAGATAAGTTTACTAACAGCGGAAAGACGTATTTCGTCAGCAGAGATAAGATGTCCGGCAGGGGATATATATTTCCCGCCACCGGAAATAAGTTTTCCTCTAGCGGAGAGACGTATTTCGTTAGCAGAGATAAGTTGTCCGGCAGCGGATATAAATTTCCCGCCGCCGGAGATAAGTTTTCTGCCAGCGGAGAGACGTATTTCGTCAGCAGAGATAAGTTGTCCGGCAGGGGGTTTATATTTCCGCCACCGGAAGTAAATGTTCTGCCAGCGGAAATAAGTTTTCTGCCGGCGGAGAAACGTAGTTCTTCAGCGGAGATAAGTTGTCCGGCAGGGTATATAAATTTCTCCCTCTGGAGAAAAGTTTTCCGGCAGCGGATATAAATTTCCCGCCACCGGAGATAAGTTTTCCGCCAGCGGAGAGACGTATTTCGTCAGCAGAGATAAGTTGTCTTTCAGGGGATATAGATTTCCCGCCACCGGAAATTAGTTTTTTCGCCAGCGGAGAGACTTATTTCGTCAGCAGAGATAAGTTGTCTGGCAGGGGATATATAAATTTCCCGCCACCGGAAATTAGTTTTCCGCCCACGGAGAGACTTATTTCGTCAGCAGAGATAAGTTGTCCGGCAGGGGATATAGATTTCCCGCCGCCGGAGATAAGTTTACTACCAGCGGAGAGACGTATTTCGTCAGCAGAGATAAGATGTCCGGCAGGGCATATAAATTCCTCGCCGCCGGAAGTAAATGTTCTGCCAGCGGAGATAAGTTTTCTGCTGGCGGAGAAACGTAATTCTTCAGCGAGGAAAAATTGTCCGTCAGGGGATATAAATTTCCCGCCGCCGGAAGTTAGTTTTCCGCCAGCGGAGAGACGTATTTCGTCAGCAGAGATAAGTTGTACGGCAGGGGATATAGATTTCACGCCACCGGAAGTTAGTTTTCCGCCAGCGGAGAGACGTATTTCGTTAGCAGAGATAAGTTGTCCGGCAGGGGATATAAATTTCCCGCCGCCGGAGATAAGTTTTCTGCCAGCGGAGAGACGTATTTCGTCAGCAGAGATAAGTTGTCCGGCAGGGGATTTATATTTCCGCCACCGGAAGTAAATGTTCTGCCAGCGGAAATAAGTTTTCTGCCGGCGGAGAAACGTAGTTCGTCAGCGGAGATAAGTTGTCCGGCAGGGTATATAAATTTCTCCCTCTGGAGAAAAGTTTTCCGCCAGCGGATATAAATTTCCCGCCACCGGAGATAAGTTTTCCGCCAGCGGAGAGACGTATTTCGTCAGCAGAGATAAGTTGTCTGGCAGGGGATATATAAATTTCCCGCCACCGGAAATTAGTTTTCCGCCCACGGAGAGACTTATTTCGTCAGCAGAGATAAGTTGTCCGGCAGGGGATATAGATTTCCCGCCGCCGGAGATAAGTTTACTACCAGCGGAGAGACGTATTTCGTCAGCAGAGATAAGATGTCCGGCAGGGGATATATATTTCCCGCCACCGGAAATATGTTTTCCTCTAGCGGAGAGACGTATTTCGTTAGCAGAGATAAGTTGTCCGGCAGGGGATATAAATTTCCCGCCGCCGGAGATAAGTTTTCCGCCAGCGGAGAGACTTATTTCGTCAGCAGAGATAAGTTGTACGGCAGGGGATATAGATTTCACGCCACCGGAAGTTAGTTTTCCGCCAGCGGAGAGACGTATTTCGTTAGCAGAGATAAGTTGTACGGCAGGGGATATAGATTTCCCGCCACCGGAAGTTAGTTTTCCGCCAGCGGAGAGACGTATTTCGTCAGCAGAGAGAAGTTGTCCGGAAGGGGATATATATTTCCCGCCACCGGAGGTAAATGTTCTGCCAGCGGAGAGACGTATTTCGTCAGCAGAGATAAGTTGTCCGGCAGGGGATATATATTTCCCGCCACCGGAGATAAGTTTTCTGCCAGCGGAGAAACGTATTTCGTTAGCAGAGAGAAGTTGTCCGGCAGGGGATATATATTTCCCGCCACCGAAAATAAGTTTTCCGCCAGAGGAGAGACGTATTTAGTCAGCAGAGATAAGTTGTCCGGCAGGGGATATAAATTTCCCGCCACCGGAAGTTAGTTTTCCGCCAGAGGAGAGACGTATTTCGTCAGCAGAGATAAGTTGTCTGGCAGGGCAGATAAGTTTTCTGCCAGCGGAAAGACGTATTTCGTCAGCAGAGAGCAGTTGTCCGCAAGGGGATATATATAGCCCGCCACCGAAAATAAGTTTTCCGCCAGCGGAGAGACGTATTTCGTTAGCAGAGATATGTTTTCCGGCAGAGGATATATGTTTCCCGCCGCCGGAGATAAGTTTTCCGGCAGCGGAGAGATGTATTTCGTCAGCAGAGATAAGTTGTCCGGCAAGGGATATATATTTTCCGCCACCGGAAATAAGTTTCCGCCAGCGGAGAGATGTATTTGGTCAGCCGAGATAAGATGTCCGGCAGGGGATATAAATTTCCCGCCGCCGGAGGTAAGATTTCTGCCAGCGGAGAATCGTAGTTCGTCAGCGGAGATAAATTGTCTGCCAGCGGAGATAAGCTGTCCGCCAGCGGATATAGATTTCCCGGCACCGGAAATAAGTTTTCCGCCAGCGAAGGGATGTTTTTTGTCAGCAGAGATAAGTTGTCCGGCAGCGGAGATAAGATGTCTGTCAGCGGAGAAAAGCTTTCCGCCAGCGGATATAAATTTCCCGCCACCGCAGATAAGTTTTCCGCCAGCGAAGGGATGTTTTTTGTCAGCAGAGATAAGTTGTCCGGCAGCGGAGATAAGATGTCTGTCAGCGGAGAAAAGCTTTCCGCCAGCGGATATAAATTTTCCGCCACCGCAGATAAGTTTTCCGCCAGCGAAGAGATGTATTTTGTCAGCAGAGATAAGATGTCCGGCAGGGGATATAAATTCCTCGCCGCCGGAGGTAAGTTTTCTGCCAGCAGAGATAAATTTTCTGCCAGCGGAGAAACGTAGTTCGTCAGCGGGGATAAATTGTCCGTCAGGGGATATAAATTTCCCGCCACCGGAGATAAGTTTTTTCGCCAGCGAAGAGATGTATTTTGTCAGCAGAGATAAGATGTCCGGCAGGGGATATCAATTCCTCGCCGCCGGAAGTAAATTTTCTGCCAGCGGAGATACATTTTCTGCCAGCGGAGAAACTTAGTTCGTCAGCGGGGATAAATTGTCCGTCAGGGGATATAAATTTCCCGCCGCCGGAGATAAGATTTCTGCCAGCGGAGAATCGTAGTTCGTCAGCGGAGATAAATTGTCTGCAAGCGGAGATAAGCTGTCCGCCAGCGGATATAGATTTCCCGGCACCGGAAATAAGTTTTCCGCCAGCGGAGAGACGTATTTCGTCAGCAGAGATAAGTTGTACGGCAGGGGATATAAATTTCCCGCCGCCGGAGGTATGATTTCTGCCAGCGGAGAATCGTAGTTCGTCAGCGGAGATAAATTGTCTGCCAGCGGAGATAAGCTGTCCGCCAGCGGATATAGATTTCCCGGCACCGGAAATAAGTTTTCCGCCAGCGAAGGGATGTTTTTTGTCAGCAGAGATAAGTTGTCCGGCAGCGGAGATAAGATGTCTGTCAGCGGAGAAAAGCTTTCCGCCAGCGGATATAAATTTCCCGCCACCGCAGATAAGTTTTCCGCCAGCGAAGGGATGTTTTTTGTCAGCAGAGATAAGTTGTCCGGCAGCGGAGATAAGATGTCTGTCAGCGGAGAAAAGCTTTCCGCCAGCGGATATAAATTTTCCGCCACCGCAGATAAGTTTTCCGCCAGCGAAGAGATGTATTTTGTCAGCAGAGATAAGATGTCCGGCAGGGGATATAAATTCCTCGCCGCCGGAGGTAAGTTTTCTGCCAGCAGAGATAAATTTTCTGCCAGCGGAGAAACGTAGTTCGTCAGCGGGGATAAATTGTCCGTCAGGGGATATAAATTTCCCGCCACCGGAGATAAGTTTTTTCGCCAGCGAAGAGATGTATTTTGTCAGCAGAGATAAGATGTCCGGCAGGGGATATCAATTCCTCGCCGCCGGAAGTAAATTTTCTGCCAGCGGAGATACATTTTCTGCCAGCGGAGAAACTTAGTTCGTCAGCGGGGATAAATTGTCCGTCAGGGGATATAAATTTCCCGCCGCCGGAGATAAGATTTCTGCCAGCGGAGAATCGTAGTTCGTCAGCGGAGATAAATTGTCTGCAAGCGGAGATAAGCTGTCCGCCAGCGGATATAGATTTCCCGGCACCGGAAATAAGTTTTCCGCCAGCGGAGAGACGTATTTCGTCAGCAGAGATAAGTTGTCTTTCAGGGGATATAGATTTCCCGCCACCGGAAATTAGATTTTTCGCCAGCGAAGAGACTTATTTCGTCAGCAGAAATAAGTTGTCTGGCAGGGGATATAAATTACCCGCCGCCGGAGATAAGTTTTCCGCCAGCGAAGGGATGTTTTTTGTCAGCAGAGATAAGTTGTCCGGCAGCGGAGATAAGATGTCTGCTAGCGGAGAAAAGTTTTCCGCCAGCGGATATAAATTTCCCGCCGCCGGAGATAAGTTTTCCGCCGGCGGAGAGACGTATTTCGTCAGCAGAGATAAGTTGTCTGGCAGGGGATATATAAATTTCCCGCCACCGGAAATTAGTTTTCCGCCAACGGAGAGACTTATTTCGTCAGCAGAGATAAGTTGTCCGGCAGGGGATATAAATTTCCCGCCACCGCAGATAAGTTTTCCGCCAGCGAAGAGATGTATTTTATCAGCAGAGATAAGTTGTCCGGCAGCGGAGATAAGATGTCTGTCAGCGGAGAAAAGTTTTCCGCCAGCGGATATAGATTTCCCGGCACCGGAAATAAGTTTTTCGCCAGCGGAGAGACGTATTTCGTCAGCAGAGATAAGTTGTCTTTCAGGGGATATAGATTTCCCGCCACCGGAAATTAGTTTTTTCGCCAGCGGAGAGACTTATTTCGTCAGCAGAGATAAGTTGTCCGGCAGGGGATATAAATTTCCCGCCGCCGGAGATAAGTTTACTACCAGCGGAAAGACGTATTTCGTCAGCAGAGATAAGATGTCCGCCAGGGGATATATATTTCCCGCCGCCGGAGGTAAATTTTCTGCCAGCGGAGATAAGTTTTCTGCCGTCGCAGAAACGTAGTTCGTCTGCGGAGATAAGTTGTCCGGCAGGGGATATAAATTTCCCCCTCTGGAGAAAAGTTTTCCGGCAGCGGATATAAATTTCCCGCCGCCGGAGATAAGTTTTCTGCCAGCGGAGAGACGTATTTCGTCAGCAGAGATAAGATGTCCGGCAGGGGATATATATTTCCCGCCACCGGAAATAAGTTTTCCTCTAGCGGAGAGACGTATTTCGTTAGCAGAGATAAGTTGTCCGGCAGGGGATATAAATTTCCCGCCGCCGGAGGTAAATGTTCTGCCAGCGGAGAGTTGCATTTCGTCAGCAGAGATAAGATGTCCGGCAGGGGATATATATTTCCCGCCGCCGGAGGTAAATTTTCTGCCAGCGGTGATAAGTTTTCTGCCGGCGGAGAAACGTAGTTCGTCTGCGGAGATAAGTTGTCCGGCAGGGGATATGAACTTCCTCCTCTGGAGAAAAGTTTTCCGGCAGCGGATATAAATTTCCCGCCACCGGAGATAAGTTTTCCGCCAGCGGAGAGACGTATTTCGTCAGCAGAGATAAGTTGTCTGGCAGGGGATATAGATTTCCCGCCACCGGAAATTAGTTTTCCGCCAACGGAGAGACTTATTTCGTCAGCAGAGATAAGTTGTCCGGCAGGGGATATAAATTTCCCGACGCCGGAGATAAGTTTTCTGCCGGCGGAGAGACGTATTTCGTCAGCAGAGATAAGTTGTCTGGCAGGGGATATAGATTTCCCGCCGCCGGAGGTAAATGTTCTGCCAGCGGAGAGTTGCATTTCGTCAGCAGAGATAAGATGTCCGGCAGGGGATATAAATTTCCCGCCGCCGGAGGTAAATTTTCTGCCAGCGGAGATAAGTTTTCTGCCGGCGGAGAAACGTAGTTCGTCTGCGGATATAAGTTGTCCGGCAGGGGATATAAATTTCCCCCTCTGGAGAAAAGTTTTCCGGCAGCTGATATAAATTTCCCGCCACCGCAGATAAGTGTTCCGCCAGCGGAGAGACATATTTCGTCAGCAGAGATAAGTTGTCTGGCAGGGGATATAGATTTCCCGCCGCCGGAGGTAAATGTTCTGCCAGCGGAGAGTTGCATTTCGTCAGCAGAGATAAGATGTCCGGCAGGGGATATAAATTTCCCGCCGCCGGAGGTAAATTTTCTGCCAGCGGAGATAAGTTTTCTGCCGGCGGAGAAATGTAGTTCGTCTGCGGAGATAAGTTGTCCGGCAGGGGATATGAACTTCCCCCTCTGGAGAAAAGTTTTCCGGCAGCGGATATAAATTTCCCGCCACCGGAGATAAGTTTTCCGCCAGCGGAGAGACGTATTTCGTCAGCAGAGATAAGTTGTCTGGCAGGGGATATATAAATTTCCCGCCACCGGAAATTAGTTTTCCGCCCACGGAGAGACTTATTTCGTCAGCAGAGATAAGTTGTCCGGCAGGGGATATAAATTTCCCGCCACCGCAGATAAGTTTTCCGCCAGCGAAGAGATGTATTTTGTCAGCAGAGATAAGTTGTCCGGCAGCGGAGATAAGATGTCTGTCAGCGGAGAAAAGTTTTCCGCCAGCGGATATAGATTTCCCGGCACCGGAAATAAGTTTTCCGCCAGCGGAGAGACATATTTCGTCAGCAGAGATAAGTTGTCTTTCAGGGGATATAGATTTCCCGCCACCGGAAATTCGTTTTTTCGCCAGCGGAGAGACTTATTTCGTCAGCAGAGATAAGTTGTCCGGCAGGGGATATAAATTTCCCGCCGCCGGAGATAAGTTTACTACCAGCGGAGAGACGTATTTCGTCAGCAGAGATAAGATGTCCGGCAGGGGATATATATTTCCCGCCACCGGAAATAAGTTTTCCTCTAGCGGAGAGACGTATTTCGTTAGCAGAGATAAGTTGTCCGGCAGGGGATATAAATTTCCCGCCGCCGGAGATAAGTTTTCTGCCAGCGGAGAGACGTATTTCGTCAGCAGAGATAAGTTGTCCGGCAGGGGGTTTATATTTCCGCCACCGGAAGTAAATGTTCTGCCAGCGGAAATAAGTTTTCTGCCGGCGGAGAAACGTAGTTCGTCAGCGGAGATAAGTTGTCCGGCAGGGTATATAAATTTCTCCCTCTGGAGAAAAGTTTTCCGCCAGCGGATATAAATTTCCCGCCACCGCAGATAAGTTTTCCGCCAGCGAAGAGATGTATTTTGTCAGCAGAGATAATATGTCCGGCAGGGGATATAAATTCCTCGCCGCCGGAAGTAAATGTTTTGCCGGCGGAGAAACGTAATTCTTCAGCGAGGAAAAATTGTCCGTCAGGGGATATAAATTTCCCGCCGCCGGAGATAAGATTTCCGCCAGCGGAGAGACTTATTTCGTCAGCAGAGATAAGTTGTACGGCAGGGGATATAGATTTCCCGCCACCGGAAGTTAGTTTTCCGCCAGCGGAGAGACGTATTTCGTTAGCAGAGATAAGTTGTACGGCAGGGGATATAGATTTCCCGCCACCGGAAGTTAGTTTTCCGCCAGCGGAGAGACGTATTTCGTCAGCAGATATAAGTTATCCGGCAGGGGATATATATTTCCCGGCACCGGAAATAAGTTATCCGCCAGCGGAGAGATGTATTTTGTCAGCCGAGATAAGATGTCCGGCAGGGGATATAAACTTCCCGCCGCCGGAGGTAAATGTTCTGCCAGCGGAGATATGTTTTCTGCCGGCTGAGAAACGTTGATCGTCTGCGGAGATAAGTTGTCCGGCAGGGGATATAAATTCCCCCTCTGGAGAAAAGTTTTCCGGCAGCGGATATAAATTTCCCGCCACCGGAGATAAGTTTTCCGCCAGCGGAGAGACTTATTTCGACAGCAGAGATAAGTTGTCCGGCAGGGGATATAAATTTCCCGCCGCCGGAGATAAATTTTCTGCCAGCGGAGAGTTTCATTTCGTCAGCAGAGATAAGATGTCCGGCAGGGGATATATATTTCCCGCCGCCGGAGGTAAATTTTCTGCCAGCGGAGATGAATTTTCTGCCGGCGGAGAAACGTAGTTCGTCTGCGGAGATAAGTTGTCCGGCAGGGGCTATAAATTTCGCCCTCTGGAGAAAAGTTTTGTTTTTGTGGACGTTGACATGCAATAACTGCATCTTTCAAGAGGCGATGCGGTTACTGCACCGTCAAGTGGCCCGTGTGACACCAGCAGAAGGCTGTTACGCGCGGATCCCAGGCAAAACGCAGCCCTCCTCCCGCCCAACCGACCGAGGGGCGCTGCCGCATGACGCGCGGTGCGTAGCCGAACCAAACGCGAACATGCAAGAAAGATAGCTATTAGACTAACATTCGAGGAAAATTAGTACTAAACTTACTAAGAAACTAAGCATGCAATCAAAGTACAAATACCACTACAGTTACTAATTAATAGAAAGGTGTGTAAGGATTAATAATTTAATAAGAGGAAGAGAATTAGTGGTGGATATAATATGGTAGAGGGAATTATAATCCGAGCATAAGACCCTAAACGGTTCATGCAAGGAATAATTCGATCTACAAAGTGGAAGGAACAACGGTATAAAATTTCTAGTCAGTCTAATAGGAATCGTGAAGTTTATGCGGCTCAACAGATCAGGGCTGTCTATGTCACCCCTGATCAAGTTGTGCATAAATATCACACCAAGCATTTTTCTACGGTTAACTAAGGATGGGAGGTTTACTAATAGTAGTCTACTAGAGTAAGATGGGAGTCTTACACCCGCATCCCAGTTAAGGCCCCGCAGAGCAAAGAGTAAAAAGTTTTTCTGTACTGATTCTACTGAGGGCACCATACACAGGAGCCGTATTCTAAGATCGGACGAACAAGCGAGGTATAGAGAGTCTTTGTTATATAGGGGTCGTCAAATTCCTTTGACCACCTCTTTATAAACCCAAGCACGCCCATGGCCTTATTTACCGTGGTAGAAATGTGTTCGGAAAACTTTAACTTGGGGTCTAACATAACACCCAGATCATCCACCAGGGTAATTCTCTCAAGAGAACCACCAAATAGGGTGTAGGGAGCCAACAAAGGGCTAGAACGATGAAATGTCATAACTTTGCATTTCGAGGCATTAAGGTGTAACAAGTTTGCACAACACCATGACTGAAAGTTATTGAGATCGGATTGCAAGCGAGGATGAAATGAAATGTCCTTGTACTGGACACAGAGTTTAACATCATCCGCATACATAAGTACTCGAGAGTATGTGAATACTGAAGGTAAGTCATTAATAAAGAGTGTGAAGAGTAAGGGGCCTAGATGGCTGCCTTGTGGTACTCCCGAAGAAACCTTTACTGGTAAAGAGAGGGAGTTTTTGAAGAGGACTCTTTGAGACCTAAAACAAAGATAGCTAGAAATCCATCTCAGGAGGTTGGGCGGAAACCCTAAGAGGTCAAGTTTATGCGCTAAAAGGGAATGGTTTACAGAGTCGAATGCTTTACTAAAGTCGGTGTAAATAACATCCGTCTGTATGTTACCTTGAAAGCCTTTAATAATGAAAGAGGTAAACTCTAACAAGTTCGTGGTGGTTGATCGCCGCCTTATAAATCCATGCTGAGTTGGAGATATAAGTGACTTGCAGAGATGTTGCAAGTGCGGAGTTAAAACCTTCTCAAACATTTTAGGAATAGCGGATAACTTTGCTATACCTCTATAATTTTTTGCATCAGACTTGCTACCTTTTTTATGGAGAGGAATTATAAACGATTCCTTCCATATCGGGGGGAAGCAAGAAGAATCAATGGATAGGGTGAATAGTTTAAGCAAAGGTCCACACAGAGCCTCGGCGCAGTACCTGAGTACACATCATGAAGTAGGGAACATTCATTTAACAAGGGACTGAAAATGCCGTTCGACCTCGGTAAACCGTATGGGTACGGATGACCAGAGTAGCTTTCCTCAGAATAGGTGGTTTGGAAGAATTGGGCAAAAAGATCGGCAATTGCCTGATCATTATTTGCCGACGTATTACAAAATGATAGCGAGGATGGGTGTGCGGACGTTCTACGCTTACTGTTTACGAAGCTGTAAAACTGTTTAGGGTCCTGAGAAAAACGTATCCTGCATCGAGATAGGTAGTTCTTATAGCATTGAGCATTAAGAACTGAAAAGTTTGACCGAGCTAATACATAGCGAGAGTGAGAAGTAGGAGAACCCACTTCTTGAAATTTTTTATAAAGTCTTGATTTTAAGTTTTTTAGACTGGATAACTCTTTGGTAAACCAAGGGGGTTTTCCAGATCTAGTCGGACAAGAAAGCGGGACACAAGAATCGAAAAATGTGCCAAGAGCATTGTATAAAATGTTTGTGCCTTTTATGATATCAGTGCACAAGTACAAAGCGGACCAATCAAAATCCGTAATGAGGTTATTAAGCTTCGCAAACTCGGCTTTACGAAAGCAGCGGACACGTTCGGGCAGCCTACTCGACCGATCCAATACAGTTGGTCCTATATCTAGCGACACCTCGAAAGTAGGGTGGTAGGCGTCTTCAGGTATAGTGAGCGGAAGGGCTCGGGTTAACAACACTATGGTCGGATCCGATACAAAGCACAGATCAAGCAATCGACCCAAGGAATTTTTCACATGGTTGACTTGAGACAGGGATAGGTCAAGCAAGCCGTCAACAAAGTCATGTCGTGACATGGGCACTAGGATACTAGACTCGTTTACAGAAGACCAAACAGTTCCTGGCAAGTTGAAGTCACCAAGAACTATCATACGATCTTTATCAGATAGCGAGGAAGAAACAGCGGTTAAAGCGGACAAGTGCTGCTCATAAATTGAAATATCCGAAGAAGGTTGGATATACGAGCAAGTAATGAATATAGCGAAAGCGGGAAGAATCAGTTTTACACACAGGAATTCCAGTTCCTGTTGAACTTGGACTGTGAAGTGTTCCGACGTGAAGTAAGAGTCCACTGCAATTAGAACCCCCCCTGCCCGTCGAGACGAACGGTCCTTTCTAAAAGTTGTGTACCGACCTGCCAAAACCTCGGAACTAAGAATGTCCGGCTTTAACCAGGTTTCAGTAAACACAATAACGTGGGAAGCAAATGCAACACTATCCCGGAAAAGAATGCTGAGCTTACCACGCAAGCCTCTTACATTCTGATAGGTTACTAAAAGAGAAGTTAGTTTTTTGGAAAGGTGGAAGCAAGACGGGAAGTTGAGGAAGAGGAAGTTGAGGTTGAGGGTGGCACACTGGAATGATTTGGAAGGGATATGGGGGGCCTATTCTTCTTCTTAGCCTTAAACTCCTTCACCACCAAATGCTCCGGCCAAAATTTGGCGGAGCAAATGGTGTCAAATTGAGTTGGGGAGATGCTTATCTTAAACGAGGCTGTCTCCCTGGCATAAGAGAAGTTAAATTTCTCCACCTTTAAACCCACGGCTTTTATTTTGCTTTGAATAAAAGCAATTACATCATTAGATGTGAGGTCAGGGGCCAGCCGTGAAACAAAAACTTGTCGTTTTGGTGGGACTCCCACCAGTGGTTTAGTCACCACAGGCCTAGTACCTGTGGTGGCAATATCCGGAGGTCCGGAACGTCTATTTACTGGTGGGATCGGGATAGACGGGACAACTAGCGAACTTGCGGACACCACGGACACGGACGCTGCAGATGTACTTGGCTGCACATTCTCCGAGGCGATGAATTCGGCTACCGAATCTGCGTCGCCAGCAGCTGTCGTTGCCCTTGGAGTGGCAAACGAGATTAACTGCTGCACACTTGGAGTGGTCGGAGTCAGTTTTTCGGCGGCGCACGGCTGAGTGACGGTTGGCAATTGCAGATCCCGCGGAGTGACCTTTTTGCGCCTCGGAGACTCATTCAGCAGTTTTAAACCGCTAAACTGAGCCTCCATGGCTAGGAGCCGATCGTATTGGTTTTTAAAACCAACGGTCAGCTCCTTAAAGCCACTCCGCGTCTGCCTCATGAAAGCCACCATGTCTTTCTCCACCGCACGGCATGCCTCGCAACTGTAATGCAAGCCATTACGTTTGGCTATAGCATCACTCACGAGGCCAGAAAATCCAGCGCATTTTGCGTGCACTATGCTGTCGCAGAGCCAGCAAGGGACATTCGGCTGATCGTGGGTGATCTGCTTCTTACAGCTTTTTTTGGCACAGACCACAGCGTATTCCAATTTATTTTATTATTTATTTATATATATACTATTATTTGCAAAACAAATTGGTATCAGACCAATGTGCCAGACAACGCTCAAAGCGGAATTGGTAAAAAAAAGAGAGCAGAGTGGAGAGCGGTTATAGCGAGAGCTACTAAGCAGAGAGCGCTATTGCTCAGAAAGTTTAAAGAGCGAGAGAGAAAGAACAGTTATTGAAGTTGAGGTGATAGCGAGAGAGTGATAAAACAACAAAAGCTACCAGACGAGAGCGGACTGCAATGCAATGTAATGCGTACTCACTCACTGCAACAACACAAACACAAGCACAAGCACAAGCCGACGCCGAAAAATAAAAAGTTAAATAATGTTTTAACACAAATCAAAAGGCATGCACTCGCGTAATAGAATAGGTTTCCAGATTGTTGTCTGGTTAGGAAGTATAATTAGAATTTAGTTAGGAAAACACCGGCTGTTTATTCAAAACAAAAGGAAAAAATGCGGAGCGCAAAACAAAAACACGTCTGATCACTACGAAAGATACGAAAGAAGCCGGCAGCTGACATAAATTTCCCGCCACCGGAGATAAGTTTTCCGCCAGCGGAGAGACGTATTTTGTCAGCAGAGATAAGTTGTCCGGCAGCTGAGATAAGATGTCTGTTAGCGGAGAAAAGTTTTCCGCCAGCGGATATAAATTTCCCGCCACCGCAGATAAGTTTTCAGCCAGCGAAGGGATGTTTTTTGTCAGCAGAGATAAGTTGTCCGGCAGCGGAGATAAGATGTCTGTCAGCGGAGAAAAGCTTTCCGCCAGCGGATATAAATTTTCCGCCACCGCAGATAAGTTTTCCGCCAGCGAAGAGATGTATTTTGTCAGCAGAGATAAGATGTCCGGCAGGGGATATAAATTCCTCGCCGCCGGAGGTAAGTTTTCTGCCAGCAGAGATAAATTTTCTGCCAGCGGAGAAACGTAGTTCGTCAGCGGGGATAAATTGTCCGTCAGGGGATATAAATTTCCCGCCGCCGGAGATAAGTTTTTTCGCCAGCGAAGAGATGTATTTTGTCAGCAGAGATAAGATGTCCGGCAGGGGATATAAATTCCGCGCCGCCGGAAGTAAATTTTCTGCCAGCGAAGATACATTTTCTGCCAGCGGAGAAACTTAGTTCGTCAGCGGGGATAAATTGTCCGTCAGGGGATATAAATTTCCCGCCGCCGGAGATAAGATTTCTGCCAGCGGAGAATCGTAGTTCGTCAGCGGAGATAAATTGTCTGCCAGCGGAGATAAGCTGTCCGCCAGCGGATATAGATTTCCCGGCACCGGAAATAAGTTTTCCGCCAGCGGAGAGACGTATTTCGTCAGCAGAGATAAGTTGTCTTTCAGGGGATATAGATTTCCCGCCACCGGAAATTAGATTTTTCGCCAGCGAAGAGACTTATTTCGTCAGCAGAAATAAGTTGTCCGGCAGGGGATATAAATTACCCGCCGCCGGAGATAAGTTTTCCGCCAGCGAAGGGATGTTTTTTGTCAGCAGAGATAAGTTGTCCGGCAGCGGAGATAAGATGTCTGTCAGCGGAGAAAAGCTTTCCGCCAGCGGATATAAATTTTCCGCCACCGCAGATAAGTTTTCCGCCAGCGAAGAGATGTATTTTGTCAGCAGAGATAAGATGTCCGGCAGGGGATATAAATTCCTCGCCGCCGGAGGTAAGTTTTCTGCCAGCAGAGATAAATTTTCTGCCAGCGGAGAAACGTAGTTCGTCAGCGGGGATAAATTGTCCGTCAGGGGATATAAATTTCCCGCCGCCGGAGATAAGTTTTTTCGCCAGCGAAGAGATGTATTTTGTCAGCAGAGATAAGATGTCCGGCAGGGGATATAAATTCCTCGCCGCCGGAAGTAAATTTTCTGCCAGCGAAGATACATTTTCTGCCAGCGGAGAAACTTAGTTCGTCAGCGGGGATAAATTGTCCGTCAGGGGATATAAATTTCCCGCCGCCGGAGATAAGATTTCTGCCAGCGGAGAATCGTAGTTCGTCAGCGGAGATAAATTGTCTGCCAGCGGAGATAAGCTGTCCGCCAGCGGATATAGATTTCCCGGCACCGGAAATAAGTTTTCCGCCAGCGGAGAGACGTATTTCGTCAGCAGAGATAAGTTGTCTTTCAGGGGATATAGATTTCCCGCCACCGGAAATTAGATTTTTTGCCAGCGAAGAGACTTATTTCGTCAGCAGAAATAAGTTGTCCGGCAGGGGATATAAATTACCCGCCGCCGGAGATAAGTTTTCCGCCAGCGAAGGGATGTTTTTTGTCAGCAGAGATAAGTTGTCCGGCAGCGGAGATAAGATGTCTGTCAGCGGAGAAAAGCTTTCCGCCAGCGGATATATATTTTTCGCCACCGGAAATAAGTTTCCGCCAGCGGAGAGATGTATTTTGTCAGCCGAGATAAGATGTCCGGCAGGGGATATAAATTTCCCGCCGCCGGAGGTCAGATTTCTGCCAGCGGAGAATCGTAGTTCGTCAGCGGAGATAAATTGTCTGCCAGCGGAGATAAGCTGTCCGCCAGCGGATATAGATTTCCCCGCACCGGACATAAGTTTTCCTCTAGCGGAGAGACGTATTTCGTTAGCAGAGATAAGTTGTCTGGCAGGGGATATAAATTTCCCGCCGCCGGAGATAAGTTTTCTGCCAGCGGAGAGACGTATTTCGTCAGCAGAGATAAGTTGTTCGGCAGGTGATATATATTTCCGCCACCGGAAGTAAATGTTCTGCCAGCGGAGATAAGTTTTCTGCCGGCGGAGAAACGTAGCTCGTCAGCGGAGATAAGTTGTCCGGCAGGGTATATAAATTTCCCCCTCTGGAGAAAAGTTTTCCGGCAGCGGATATAAATTTCCCGCCACCGGAGATAAGTTTTCCGCCAGCGAAGAGATGTATTTTGTCAGCAGAGATAAGATGTCCGGCAGGGGATATAAAATCCTCGCCGCCGGAGGTAAATTTTCTGCCAGCGGAGATACATTTTCTGCCAGCGGAGAAGCGTAGTTCGTCAGCGGGGATAAATTGTCCGTCAGGGGATATAAATTTCCCGCTGCCGGAGATAAGATTTCTGCCAGCGGAGAATCGTAGTTCGTCAGCGGAGATAAATTGTCTGCCAGCGGAGATAAGCTGTCCGCCAGCGGATATAGATTTCCCCGCACCGGAAATAAGTTTTCCGCCAGCGGAGAGACGTACTTCGTCAGCAGAGATAAGTTGTCTTTCAGGGGATATAGATTTCCCGCCACCGAAAATTAGTTTTTTCACCAGCGAAGAGACTTATTTCGTCAGCAGAAATAAGTTGTCCGGCAGGGGATATAAATTACCCGCCGCCGGAGATAAGTTTACTACCAGCGGAGAGACGTATTTCGTCAGCAGAGATAAGCTGTCCGGCAGGGGATATATATTTCCCGCCACCGGACATAAGTTTTCCTCTAGCGGAGAGACGTATTTCGTTAGCAGAGATAAGTTGTCCGGCAGGGGATATAAATTTCCCGCCGCCGGAGATAAGTTTTCCGCCAGCGAAGGGATGTTTTTTGTCAGCAGAGATAAGTTGTCCGGCAGCGGAGATAAGATGTCTGTAAGCGGAGAAAAGTTTTCCGCCAGCGGATATAAATTACCCGCCGCCGGAGATAAGTTTTCCGCCAGCGAAGGGATGTTTTTTGTCAGCAGAGATAAGTTGTCCGGCAGCGGAGATAAGATGTCTGTCAGCGGAGAAAAGCTTTCCGCCAGCGGATATATATTTTTCGCCACCGGAAATAAGTTTCCGCCAGCGGAGAGATGTATTTTTTCAGCAGAGATAAGTTGTCTTTCAGGGGATATAGATTTCCCGCCACCGAAAATTAGTTTTTTCGCCAGCGAAGAGACTTATTTCGTCAGCAGAAATAAGTTGTCCGGCAGGGGATATAAATTTCCCGCCGCCGGAGATAAGATTTCTGCCAGCGGAGAATCGTAGTTCGTCAGCGGAGATAAATTGTCTGCCAGCGGAGATAAGCTGTCCGCCAGCGGATATAGATTTCCCCGCACCGGAAATAAGTTTTCCGCCAGCGGAGAGACGTACTTCGTCAGCAGAGATAAGTTGTCTTTCAGGGGATATAGATTTCCCACCACCGAAAATTAGTTTTTTCGCCAGCGAAGAGACTTATTTCGTCAGCAGAAATAAGTTGTCCGGCAGGGGATATAAATTACCCGCCGCCGGAGATAAGTTTACTACCAGCGGAGAGACGTATTTCGTCAGCAGAGATAAGTTGTCCGGCAGGGGATATATATTTCCCGCCACCGGACATAAGTTTTCCTCTAGCGGAGAGACGTATTTCGTTAGCAGAGATAAGTTGTCCGGCAGGGGATATAAATTTCCCGCCGCCGGAGATAAGTTTTTTCGCCAGCGAAGAGATGTATTTTGTCAGCAGAGATAAGATGTCCGCCAGGGGATATAAATTCCTCGCCGCCGGAAGTAAATTTTCTGCCAGCGGAGATAAGTTTTCTGCCGGCGGAGAAACGTAGCTCGTCAGCGGAGATAAGTTGTCCGGCAGGGTATATAAATTTCCCCCTCTGGAGAAAAGTTTTCCGCCAGCGGATATAAATTTCCCGCCGCCGGCGATAAGTTTTCGAGCAGCGGAGAAATGTATTTCGTCAGCAGAGATAAGTTGTCCGGCAGGGGATATAAATTCCTCGCCGCCGGAAGTAAATTTTCTGCCAGCGGAGATACATTTTCTGCCAGCGGAGAAACTTAGTTCGTCAGCGGGGATAAATTGTCCGTCAGGGGATATAAATTTCACGCCGCCGGAGATAAGATTTCTGCCAGCGGAGAATCGTAGTTCGTCAGCGGAGACAAATTGTCTGCCAGCGGAGATAAGCTGTCCGCCAGCGGATATAGATTTCCCGGCACCGGAAATAAGTTTTCCGCCAGCGGAGAGACGTATTTCGTCAGCAGAGATAAGTTGTCTTTCAGGGGATATGGATTTCCCGCCACCGGAAATTAGATTTTTCGCCAGCGAAGAGACTTATTTCGTCAGCAGAAATAAGTTGTCCGGCAGGGGATATAAATTACCCGCCGCCGGAGATAAGTTTTCCGCCAGCGAAGGGATGTTTTTTGTCAGCAGAGATAAGTTGTCCGGCAGCGGAGATAAGATGTCTGTTAGCGGAGAAAAGTTTTCCGCCAGCGGATATAAATTACCCGCCGCCGGAGATAAGTTTTCCGCCAGCGAAGGGATGTTTTTTGTCAGCAGAGATAAGTTGTCCGGCAGCGGAGATAAGATGTCTGTCAGCGGAGAAAAGCTTTCCGCCAGCGGATATATATTTTTCGCCACCGGAAATAAGTTTTCGCCAGCGGAGAGATGTATTTTTTCAGCCGAGATAAGATGTCCGGCAGGGGATATAAATTTCCCGCCGCCGGAGGTAAGATTTCTGCCAGCGGAGAATCGTAGTTCGTCAGCGGAGATAAATTGTCTGCCAGCGGAGATAAGCTGTCCGCCAGCGGATATAGATTTCCCGGCACCGGAAATAAGTTTTCCGCCAGCGGAGAGACGTATTTCGTCAGCAGAGATAAGTTGTCTTTCAGGGGATATAGATTTCCCGCCACCGGAAATTAGTTTTTTCGCCAGCGAAGAGACTTATTTCGTCAGCAGAAATAAGTTGTCCGGCAGGGGATATAAATTACCCGCCGCCGGAGATAAGTTTACTACCAGCGGAGAGACGTATTTCGTCAGCAGAGATAAGTTGTCCGGCAGGGGATATATATTTCCCGCCACCGGACATAAGTTTTCCTCTAGCGGAGAGACGTATTTCGTTAGCAGAGATAAGTTGTCCGGCAGGGATATAAATTTCCCGCCGCCGGAGATAAGTTTTCTGCCAGCGGAGAGACGTATTTCGTCAGCAGAGATAAGTTGTCCGGCAGGTGATATGTATTTCCGCCACCGGAAGTAAATGTTCTGCCAGCGGAGATAAGTTTTCTGCCGGCGGAGAAACGTAGCTCGTCAGCGGAGATAAGTTGTCCGGCAGGGTATATAAATTTCCCCCTCTGGAGAAAAGTTTTCCGCCAGCGGATATAAATTTCCCGCCACCGGAGATAAGTTTTCCGACAGCGGAGAGACGTATTTTGTCAGCAGAGATAAGTTGTCCGGCAGCGGAGATAAGATGTCTGTCAGCGGATATAAATTTCCCCAGGGGATATAGATTTCCCGCCACCGGAATTACTTCCGGTGTAAGTTTTCTGCCAGCAGAGAGACTGATTTCGTTAGCAGAGATAAGATGTCCGGCAGAGGATATATGTTTCCCGCCGCCGGAGATAAGTTTTCGGGCAGCGGAGAGATGTTTTTCGTCAGTAGAGATAAGTTGTCCGGCAGGGGATATATATTTTCCGCCACCGGAAATAAGTTTCCGCCAGCGGAGAGATGTATTTTGTCAGCCGAGATCAGATATCCGGCAGGGGATATAAATTTCCCGCCGCCGGAGGTAAATGTTCTGCCAGCGGAGATAAGTTTTCTGCCGGCGGAGAAACGTAGATCGTCTGCGGAGATAAGTTGTCCGGCAGGGGATATAAATTCCCCCCTCTGGAGAAAAGTTTTCCGGCAGCGGATATAAATTTCCCGCCACCGGAGATAAGTTTTCCGCCAGCGAAGAGATGTATTTTGTCAGCAGAGATAAGATGTCCGGCAGGGGATATAAAATCCTCGCCGCCGGAGGTAAATTTTCTGCCAGCGGAGATACATTTTCTGCCAGCGGAGAAACGTAGTTCGTCAGCGGGGATAAATTGTCCGTCAGGGGATATAAATTTCCCGCCGCCGGAGATAAGATTTCTGCCAGCGGAGAATCGTAGTTCGTCAGCGGAGATAAATTGTCTGCCAGCGGAGATAAGCTTTCCGCCAGCGGAGAAAAGCTTTCCGCCAGCGGATATAAATTTCCCGCCACCGCAGCGCCAGCGAAGAGATGTATTTTGTCAGCAGAGATAAGATGTCCGGCAGGGGATATAAATTCCCCGCCGCCGGAAGTAAATGTTCTGCCAGAGCACTGTGGGCCAGCGACCCCATTTTTCGACGTTAATTCGAAAAAATGCATATCAATGAAACTTAATTTTAATTTAACATTTAATTAGTATATACATTAATTAAAAAAAAATCAAAAATCTTTTTTGTTTTAATGCATCCCTGGCCTTTTTGCAACGTTTTAAAGTCAGCTGTTTGATAAGCTGCAATCGATTGTAAAAAACGCGGGAAACTGTTTGTTGACTTTGAGAGCTTACCAAATTGAAACTAAGTTCAAAAACTGAAATCAAAGTAATGGAAAAGAAAGGCCAGGGTATGTAGAGTTATTATATTAAACAAATTTGTGCTCATTTTTTTGAATATGTTTTTGTGTGTATTAATTTGTGTCGTCCAAAGGTAGAGAATACTCAACCAATGTGCCCGTCTGCTATGGTCAATAACTAATTTTGTGCACAATTGTGCGAGAAAGTAATTATGTAATATTGTAGTGCAAACTGTGTATAAAATAATCCTAAAACTCGTTTTTGCGCCATTTTGCGCCGGTGTGCGCATTTTAATTTATTTGTAGGCGAGGTGGAGTTCACTTATGAAAAGGTGCTCAGTATTTACATTGAGAATAATCGAAGCGCCGCAGCACTTTCGAGTTGGATTTTCGAAGAACTGAAGGCATACAAAATAAGCACGGAGAAAAAGGATGAAATAAATAATAAAGTAAGGCGCTTTTATCTACACGTCCAAAAGTATTTGGCAAAATGCGGGAGAAGCATGTCTACATTTAAGAAGAAGCATAACTCATGGCTTTTGTCCAAGATGGTTATCAAAGTTGAAAGAACGTCGTCATCGAATTCCATGACTTCAACATCAAGATCAGTTGGACGCCCACCAATTGAATATATAAATTTAAGCCAAGACGTGAAACATTACAATATGGCATGAGTCCACTTCACGCATGGATTCGATTTTTTGAGTTTGTTCTTAAAATTGCTTACAGAACTGGACTCGAAAAATGGCAAGTTAGAGATGAAAATGGAAAAAAAGAAATGGCGAAAAAGTAAAAGCTCATACAGGAGAAGATGTGGAGGAATATGGCTCTACATGTCGACAAGCCTAAACAAAATGGAAGTGAAAACACCAACGACGGCAACACAGAAAGAAAAGCCTTTTCAAAACCTAAGCTATTCGCTCAAATCTTAGGTCTTGATGAGTCTCTCATCACATATTTTCAAAATATTTTAATTGCGATTTCCTGCCAGCTGTCAATTGATGCAAAACTATTTAAAAAATATTGTCAGGAAATAGTTACACTATATATGTCCTTGTACTCATGGTTTCCAATGTCGGCAACAGTTCATAAAGTTTTAATTCACGGTTTCCAAATAATAGAAGCATCAGTACTGCCAGTAGGTGTTCTTGGAGAAAACGCTTCGGAAGCACGCAATAAATACTATAAGAGTGACAGACGATTACATGCTCGAAAGGATTCACAGCGCAACAATATGACAGATGTTTTCCAAAGAGCAATGGATTCCTCTGATCCTCTTGTATCGAGCATCTATCTGACAAAAAGATTGGGTGGAAATAAAAAGGATCCATTGCCGAAAGCTGTTATTGAACTTTTAGAAACACCTTGTTTTGAAAATATTTTTTATAACAATAACGCTTCCCTAGAAACTGATACTTATTCTGGTATGTGTGAAAGTGACGAATCGGATTCCGATAATGAAAATTCATTTTCAATAGAAATAGATGTAGAAGAAGATTAATAATAAATTCGTTGTACTTTGAAAAACTTCAACATTCATCCCCCTCTAAGTATTAAGTTGAAGTGTAAAAATATTAACTTTTAAGAATTTTAATAACATATTCTATCATGATGGACTACGTGTTAAGAATCAATATTAGCGAATCTTTTCTTTTATGGGCGTTTGGTTTGGGCATGGTCGGATCGGTCTAAAATTAAGATATATATATATACACGTCGATAATATTTTGTGTACAAAATTTAAAGTCTCTAGCTTTATTATTTTAATTTACGTCAAAAATTATTTCGTCAGCGAGGAAAAATTGTCCGTCAGGGGATATAAATTTCCCGCCGCCGGAGATAAGATTTCCGCCAGCGGAGAGACGTATTTCGTTAGCAGAGATAAGTTGTACGGCAGGGGATATAGATTTCTCGCCACCGGAAGTTAGTTTTCCGCCAGCAGAGAGACGTATTTCGTTAGCAGAGATAAGTTGTCCGGCAGAGGATATATGTTTCCCGCCGCCGGAGATAAGTTTTCTGCCAGCGGAGAGACGTATTTCGTCAGAAGAGATAAGTTGTCCGGCAGGGGATATATATTTCCGCCACCGGAAGTAAATGTTCTGCCAGCGGAGACAAGTTTTCTGCCGGCGGAGAAACGTAGTTCGTCAGCGGAGATAAGTTGTCCGGCAGGGTATATAAATTTCCCCCTCTGGAGAAAAGTTTTCCGCCAGCGGATATAAATTTCCCGCAACCGGAGATAAGTTTTCCGACAGCGGAGAGACGTATTTTGTCAGCAGAGATAAGTTGTCCGGCAGCGGAGATAAGATGTCTGTCAGCGGATATAAATTTCCCCAGGGGATATAGATTTCCCGCCACCGGAAGTTAGTTTTCCGCCAGCAGAGAGACGTATTTCGTCAGCAGAGATAAGTTGTCCGGCAGAGGATATATGTTTCCCGCCGCCGGAGATAAGTTTTCTGCCAGCGGAGAGATATATTTCGTCAGCAGAGATAAGTTGTACGGCAGGGGATATATATTTTCCGCCACCGGAAATAAGTTTCCGCCAGCGGAGAGATGTATTTTGTCAGCCGAGATAAGATGTCCGGCAGGGGATATAAATTTCCCGCCGCCGGAGGTAAATTTTCTGCCAGCGGAGATAAGTTTTCTGCCGGCGCCAACGGAAGTTAGTTTTCCGCCAGCAGAGAGACGTATTTCGTTAGCAGAGATAAGTTGTCCGGCAGAGGATATATGTTTCCCGCCGCCGGAGACAAGTTTTCTGCCAGCGGAGAGACGTATTTCGTCAGCAGAGATAAGTTGTCCGGCAGGGGATATATATTTCCGCCACCGGAAGTAAATGTTCTGCCAGCGGAGATAAGTTTTCTGCCGGCGGAGAAACGTAATTCGTCAGCGAGGAAAAATTGTCCGTCAGGGGATATAAATGTCCCGCCGCCGGAGATAAGATTTCCGCCAGCGGAGAGACGTATTTCGTTAGCAGAGATAAGTTGTACGGCAGGGGATATAGATTTCCCGCCACCGGAAGCTAGTTTTCCGCCAGCAGAGAACCGTATTTCGATAGCAGAGATAAGTTGTCCGGCAGAGGATATATGTTTCCCGCCGCCGGAGATAAGTTTTCCGGCAGCGGAGAGATGTATTTCGTCAGCAGAGATAAGTTGTCCGGCAGGGGATATATATTTTCCGCCACCGGAAATAAGTTTCCGCCAGCGGAGAGATGTATTTTGTCAGCCGAGATAAGATGTCCGGCAGGGGATATAAATTTCCCGCCGCCGGAGGTAAATTTTCTGCCAGCGGAGATAAGTTTTCTGCCGGCGCCAACGGAAGTTAGTTTTCCGCCAGCAGAGAGACGTATTTCGTTAGCAGAGATAAGTTGTCCGGCAGAGGATATATGTTTCCCGCCGCCGGAGATAAGTTTTCTGCCAGCGGAGAGACGTATTTCGTCAGCAGAGATAAGTTGTCCGGCAGGGGATATATATTTCCGCCACCGGAAGTAAATGTTCTGCCAGCGGAGATAAGTTTTCTGCCGGCGGAGAAACGTAGTTCGTCTGCGGAGATAAGTTGTCCGGCAGGGGATATACATTTCGCACTCTGGAGAAAAGTTTTCCGGCAGCTGATATAAATTTCCCGCCGCCGGAGATAAGATTTCTGCCAGCGGAGGTTCGTAGTTCGTCAGCGGAGATATGTTGTCCGCCAGCGGATATAGATTTCCCGGCACCGGAAATAAGTTTTCCGCCAGCGGAGAGACGTATTTCGTCAGCAGAGATAAGTTGTCTTTCAGGGGATATAGATTTCCCGCCACCGGAAATTAGTTTTTTCGCCAGCGGAGAGACTTATTTCGTCAGCAGAGATAAGTTGTCCGGCAGGGGATATAAATTACCCGCCGCCGGAGATAAGTTTACTACCAGCGGAGAGACGTATTTCGTCAGCAGAGATAAGTTGTCCGGCAGGGGATATAAGTTAATTTTATCCTTATTCGAAGGACAAAATAAAAGATTATTTTGATTCTGTTCACTTTAGCGAAGTGCTTTTATTGAATATCAGAATGTGACTGCTTAAATCTAGAATTATAATTCTTAAAGAAACCTATCGATGAACGCGGCAGAGGAACTTCGGCAGAGGCCGAATTGTTGAGGTCTTCAGAATTATTGTAGGCGGCGGCGTCAGTGGCGACAGCGGAGTTGCAGCTATTGACCGGCAATAGGAAGTCAATGTTGCTGGTCGATGTTGGTGGTGAAGAACAGCGGAGTCATCAGAAATGCATTGTCGACATTATCGCAGTCGCGACGTCGAAGACGGGGTGGGGGCGATGGTTTCTCGTGAAGTGCTGACTTGAAGTGGAGCGCATAAGCACTTCCAGAAATACAATGTTTCGGTTCTTGTTTTAGGCAGGAAATGGTTTTTACTTTTTGTGTAAATTGTGACAGAATTCTTGCGCAATTCTTATAATTCTTATTACAATTGGGTAATAAACTATTGGGCAAGAATTTGTATACTTTTTTCTGTTTTAATTGGAAATAAGAGTATTGAACTCTTAGGGTGTTAACTCTTCCCCTCTTATTTCATTTGTCCTCAAATGAATTTTTAGAAAATGGTATGTTATTAAATTCAAGATTTTGGTTTGTGTTTGTTGGTATCTTTGTATCGGTTTTGATTTTGATGTCTGGTATTTCTGGAGGAATGTTGAGTATCACTTTTTGTGGTTTTCGACACACATGTGATATTATGATCAGTATTATTGCAATTGTAAATAGCGTAATAAGAGTCATACTATTTATTGAGGAGTGAGTTTGAAGGAAGTTTAACTGTTTCGTATTGTTGATGTGAAGTTCATCGAGTGCTTTGAGAGAAAGTATTTTTATGCGTTTTTCTTGCAATGGGCCTACTTGTACCATTGGAGTTTGTGGTTTGGTTATAGTTTTGTGAATGTTTGTAAACTTATTTTTGTTAATGTTTATTGTATCGTTCCAGTACTTTAGTAAGTACGTGCCCCTTACTTTTTCATAGCCGTTTTGCCATTTTATTGTTCCGTTGAAGTTATTTAGGAGGAGTGAGTCGGAATCTATTTCTTCTATAGGTTCGATGTGTTCTGCATTGCTGTAGTTACACGAGGAATCTTTCCCTATCATTAATCTACTAATACAGTTATCGTGGTTTAAGTTGATTACATTATTTGTTTTGCAAATTTTTACGTTATTGTAGTCTTGACATGGTTTATTAATTCCGTAAGTGTTCAATTCATTAATAAATATTTCTTGGAAAGGTAAATTAACAATGAGGTTTTTTTCGGACGACCGGTCGAATAATGATATCTTTATAGGTTTCTTTTTCTATCTTAGGGATCTTAATAATATAGAGTAATGTGTTTTTATACCCGATGCTCAAAATGAGTATTGGGGTGTATTAGATTTGTGGTAAAAGTGGATGTGTGTAACGTCCAGAAGGAATCGTTTCCAACCCCATAAAGTATATATGTTCTTGATCAGCATCAATAGCCGAGTCGATTGAGCCCTGTCTGTCTGTCCGTCCGTCCGTCTGTCCGTCTGTCCGTCCCCATCAGCGCCTAGTGCTCAAAGACTATAAGAGCTAGAGCAACGATGTTTTGGATCCAGACTTCTGAGATATGTCACTGCTACAAAAATATTTCAACACTTTGCCCCGCCCACTTCCGCCCCCACAAAGGACGAAAATCTGTGGCATCCACAATTTTACAGATATGAGAAAACCAAAAATGTAGAACTGTAGAGAATGACCATATCTTTAAGACTGCGGAATCTGAATTGGATGGTATTATTATTATAGCCAGCATCAAGAAAACAATTTCATTTTTTCTCGCCCTGTCTCCCTCTAACACACACGTAGCATAGGCGGCTTTGCTTAGAGTAAAACATTAGCGCCTAGATCTCAGAGACTACAAAAGCTAGAGCAACCAAATTTGGTATCCACACTCCTAATATATCGGACCGAGACGAGTTTGTTTCAAAATTTCGCCACACCCCCTTCCGCCCCCGCAAAGGACGAAAATCTGGGGATATTCAAAAATCTCAGAGACTATTAAGGCTAGAGTAACCAAATTTGGTATCCGCACTCCTGTTAGATCTTACTATAAAACGTGTATCTCAAAATTTCGCCCCACCCCCTTCCGCCCACACAAAGGACGAAAATCTGTTGCATCCACAATATTGCACATTCGAGAAAACTAAAAACGCAGAATCATAGATAATGACCATATCTATCAGATTGCTGAATCTGGATCAGATCAGATCATTTATATAGCCAATAGGAACAAATAAATTTGCAGTGGCTACGCAGCGCCCGACGTCACGCTCAGACTGATTTTCTGTCTCTCTCGCACGCACTCTTTGTCATGTCGTTTAATATTAGCGGCGTCTGCCGGAGGAGAGCCATACTGACTTAGTATCGGGTATAACCGTAGAGTTGCGGTGTCCGCAGCAACTCACAACGTTCCCCCTCGTTATTATATAAAATTGAGACGTCTGCAAACTCAAGCATTTCTTCTATTGAATTGAGTGGAGTTAGTATTTCCTTAAAGTTTTCTTTAATTGTCTCTATTTCGTTTTCGTTAAGAAGGAATGTGTTTACTATATTTATTTTTGTAGACTAATGGCTATTTCGTTGCTGAATGAATTGTCTTTATACCCGATACTCAAAATGAGTATTGGGGTATATTAGATTTGTGGTAAAAGTGGATGTGTGTAACGTCCAGAAGGAATCGTTTCCGACCCCATAAAGTATATATATTCTTGATCAGCATCAATAGCCGAGTCGATTGAGCCATGTCTGTCTGTCCGTCCGTCCGTCTGTCCGTCTGTCCGTCCCCTTCAGCGCCTAGTGCTCAAAGACTATAAGAGCTAGAGCAACGATGTTTTGGATCCAGATTTCTGTGATATGTCACTGCTACAAAAATATTTCAAAACTTCGCCCCGCCCACTTCCGCCCCCACAAAGAACGAAAATCTGTGGCATCCACAATTTTACAGATATGAGAAAACCAAAAATGTAGAACTGTAGAGAATGACCATATCTTTAAGACTGCGGAATCTGAATTGGATCGTATTATTATTATAGCCAGCATCAAGAAAACAATTTCATTTTTTCTCGCCCTGTCTCCCTCTAACACACACGTAGCATAGGCGGCTTTGCTTAGAGTAAAACATTAGCGCCTAGATCTCAGAGACTACAAAAGCTAGAGCAACCAAATTTGGTATCCACACTCCTAATATATCGGACCGAGACGAGTTTGTTTCAAAATTTCGCCACACCCCCTTCCGCCCCCGCAAAGGACGAAAATCTGGGGATATTCAAAAATCTCAGAGACTATTAAGGCTAGAGTAACCAAATTTGGTATCCGCACTCCTGTTAGATCTTACTATAAAACGTGTATCTCAAAATTTCGCCCCACCCCCTTCCGCCCACACAAAGGACGAAAATCTGTTGCATCCACAATATTGCACATTCGAGAAAACTAAAAACGCAGAATCATAGATAATGACCATATCTATCAGATTGCTGAATCTGGATCAGATCAGATCATTTTTATAGCCAATAGGAACAAATAAATTTGCAGTGGCTACGCAGCGCCCGACGTCACGCTCAGACTGATTTTCTGTCTCTCTCGCACGCACTCTTTGTCATGTCGTTTAATATTAGCGGCGTCTGCCGGAGGAGAGCCATACTGACTTAGTATCGGGTATAACCGTAGAGTTGCGGTGTCCGCAGCAACTCACAACGTTCCCCCTCGTTATTATATAAAATTGAGACGTCTGCAAACTCAAGCATTTCTTCTATTGAATTGAGTGGAGTTAGTATTTCCTTAAAGTTTTCTTTAATTGTCTCTATTTCGTTTTCGTTAAGAAGGAATGTGTTTACTATATTTATTTTTGTAGACTAATGGCTATTTCGTTGCTGAATGAATTGTCTTTATACCCGATACTCAAAATGAGTATTGGGGTATATTAGATTTGTGGTAAAAGTGGATGTGTGTAACGTCCAGAAGGAATCGTTTCCGACCCCATAAAGTATATATATTCTTGATCAGCATCAATAGCCGAGTCGATTGAGCCATGTCTGTCTGTCCGTCCGTCCGTCTGTCCGTCTGTCCGTCCCCTTCAGCGCCTAGTGCTCAAAGACTATAAGAGCTAGAGCAACGATGTTTTGGATCCAGATTTCTGTGATATGTCACTGCTACAAAAATATTTCAAAACTTCGCCCCGCCCACTTCCGCCCCCACAAAGAACGAAAATCTGTGGCATCCACAATTTTACAGATATGAGAAAACCAAAAATGTAGAACTGTAGAGAATGACCATATCTTTAAGACTGCGGAATCTGAATTGGATCGTATTATTATTATAGCCAGCATCAAGAAAACAATTTCATTTTTTCTCGCCCTGTCTCTCTCTAACACACAGTTAAACATTAGCGCAGTAAAACATTAGCGCCTACATCTCAGAGACTACAAAAGCTAGAGCAACCAAATTTGGGATCCACACTCCTAATATATCGGACCGAGACGAGTTTGTTTCAAAATTTCGCCACACCCCCTTCCGCCCCCGCAAAGGACGAAAATCTGGGGATATTCAAAAATCTCAGAGACTATTAACGCTAGAGTAACCAAATTTGGTATCCGCACTCCTGTTAGATCTCACTATAAAACATGTATCTCAAAATTTCACCCCACCTCCTTCCGCCCACACAAAGGACGAAAATCTGTTGCATCCACAATATTGCACATTCGAGAAAACTAAAAACGCAGAATCATAGATAATAACCATATCTATAAGATTGCTGAATCTGGATCAGATCAGATTATTTTTATAGCCAATAGGAACAAATCAATTTGCAATGGCTACGCAGCGCCCGACGTCACGCTCAGACTGATTTTCTGTCTCTCTCGCACGCACTCTTTGTCGTGTCGTTTAATATTAGCGGCGTCTGCCGGAGGAGAGCCATACTGACTAAGTATCGGGTATAAATGTAGAGTTGCGGTGTCCGCAGCAACTCACAACGTTCCCCCTCGTTTTTTATTGTATTCAAGAGTCTATTGTTTATTTCTGTGAGTTTGTTTATTCGTTTCTCAAATTGTGTATTTATTACTATTTGCTTATTATAATATGAAATTATATTATTAAGATTATTTTGGATCATATTTAGGTCATCATGATCGGACTTCCGGCTATATATTTCCATGCCGTGCCGATCGAATCTATAGATCTACTGTGTCGAGTGGGTGTAAGTGTAAGTATAAGATAAGTTTGGTTTATTTCATGGTCCAAGGTATTATAAAAATCATTATTTTTTAGGTCTTTTTCTATGTACCAAAGAGTTTGGTCTAGAGTTTGTTTTATTAGTGTTAAATCTATGACATGAATTAGTTTTGTATGTTCTGAGTGTTCGGAGCAGAACCCAGCCGATTAGCTGCTTGCCAAATAGCACCTAATTCTTGGCCCTCAGCCGCTTATTTTGTTTGTTACTTATGTCTATGTCACTCATTTGTTTGTTAAAGCTCTGCGCTTGCTTGCCCTGCTAAACGCTCTCTGCCAGCTCGCTCTTCGCTATCTCCGCTTTGCGTCTGCCTACCGACGTCGGCCGAGCGAAGCTGCGCTTTGCGATCGGAGCCGCAATGTAAAGGGCAGGCAAGCCACACTTGCAATTTGGATGTCACGCATTAAAGAACATATCGTTATTTTATTTCTGCGCCGAGTTTTATTTAATTCGAAATAATTAGTCGGCCGATTGGGGATAAAAAACATTATCTCCACATAAAATTTGGTGACCCCGACGTGATCTCTGAGTTGCAGTGTCAATTAATAATCATTCGCGATCGACATTCGTTAGCCCTAGCAAATTTTCGGCGGCTCAGCACAATTCGGTGCTAAAACACACTTACATACACCTACATACACGCATTGCTGGCTATTAATTTCTCTGTCGCGACAATTCGGTCAGTGCAGTGCGGTAGGCAGTGCAGCGAACTCACTAATACACACAAGCGGAGTACAAAGCGGAATCGGACAGCTCGCACAGCCGCACAGCTAAAGGCATTAGCTGTAATCCCTTTGCTTTCGGTTCCCACGTTTATACGTATACAGAGTGTCTTTTTCGGTCGTGCTGAGTGACTCTTTTAAAACCTCAACATGGCAGCACCTGAGCCTACCAATGTCGCGAACGCAGCAATGCCGAGTGATGTAGATTTCTACAAGCACAAGGCCGAGTCCATCGCGCGCCAACTAAAGGCCATGGATCGCTTTCTCACCAAGGAAGAGCTTGCCGAGTTAGATGAGGCAGAACTTCAAGCTCGCTTAGAGCAGATCGAGCGAATGAATGCGGATTTCGATGCCGCTCAAACGAGCCTTGAAATGCTGGATTTCCTGCAGTTAGCCCATGATGCCCGGCTGGACTTTTCGAATGTTTATGTCAAGGTTAGGTCCAGGCTGTCGCGGGAGTTGATGGCTGCTCGCACGGTAAATGTTGCCAATTCAACGGCTCGGCATACTCTCGAGGGGAATTCGTCGTTGTTCGCCTATAATAGTATAGGCCGTTCTCGAATGCCCGAGTTGCAGCTTCCGCGATGCGGTGGGAGCTACATGGATTGGCCAGAATTCCACGCGATGTTTTCGACAATGGTGCACAAAGACCATCGTATACCAATCATCGAAAAATTCCAATATCTTCGTGGATGTCTAGATGGTGCTGCGCTGGATACGATTCGTTCCTTGGAACTTTCTGAGGAGAATTACGACAAGGCGTTGAATTTACTAATGTTGCGATTCGATAATAAACTGTTACATTTTCAGGCACACGTCAAGGCTATTTTCGGGCTGCAAGGGGTGGAGAAGGGCTCTGCTATCGGCTTGCGCGCGCTCAGCGATAAAATCAATTCGCACTTGCGTGCACTTCAGACCTTGGCGACCCCGCAGGAGATTTCCGATGGGTTGCTGATCTTCATCATAGGCACGAAATTGGACCACAAGATCAAGGAGAAATGGGAAGAGAACTTGCCGACGTCAGGATTGCCTCGGTGGTCAAGCATGGCCTCATTCTTGGAAGCAAGATGTCGGATGCTGGAAAATTTGGGATCGGCTATGGTATCAATTCCTAGCCAGCAGGTGGGAGAAAGTAAACCTAGCACCCTAATCACCTCCATTAACGATCATAATAGCTCAACATGCAAGTATTGCAAATCCTCCGATCACTACATATCCCGATGCCAGGCATTTATAGATCTCCCTGTTTTTTCTCGATACAAGGAGGTGAAGAAGCGCCATTTATGTCTAAACTGCCTCAACAAAGGCCATTCATTGCAACGCTGCAAGTCAGGGGCATGTAGAAATTGCCAAGCCAAGCATCACACACTGCTCCACATGCAGTCGGGCGCTGACGCTGAGTTGCCGTCGCGAGCACGGAATCGACCCAGCATGATCCTGCAAGTGCCCTAGTAGCAAGCAAATATATTAGCCCTCCCCCCTCGAGTCAAAAATCTCTGCCTAGCCAAAACGTGCTGCTAGCTACTGCAATCGTATATGTCAGGGGCCGTTTTGATCGCTTATTCCATGTCGTGCCATTTTAGATTCCGCTTCTCAGGTTAACTTTATAACATCGAGACTCGCCAATCAGCTGCAGTTAGATCCTCACCCGTCTCACGTTCAAATCGCCGGTATTGGAGAGTCAATTCTACCATCCAGCAAGGCTGTGGACATCGTCCTGCAATCTCAAGACGAAAGCTATCGCGGTTTCCTCTCTGCAATTATCACTGCCTCAATCACAGGAATGCAGCCTAACTTCGGCCTAGACGCAAAGGATTGGCCAATGCCAAATAATCTAAAACTGGCTGATCCTAATTTCGCCAAGCCCCAGCGTGTCGATCTGTTGATAGGTGCTGGTTTGTTCTTCGAATTAATGTGCGTTGGACAGATTCGACTGTCAGACCAATTGCCAACATTGCAGAAGACGAAACTTGGCTGGATAGTGTCAGGAAGTATTAAAAACTCTGAGAAAGCCCTAGCAGCCGTTGAAGATCCCCCTGTCATCTCCGCTTGCGAGACTAATTTGTGCGATATTGTAAGGCGGTTTTGGGAAGTCGATGGAGATTATTCGCCCTCATCAATTTCGGAGGAAGATGTTCATTGCGAACAGCATTTCGTCACAAACTGCATTCGCCTAGAGTCCGGAGCTTACTCCGTGCGTTTGCCAACCAAATTCAGTCTAGAGGAATTAGGAGAATCGTATCAGCAGGCGCTACGTAGATTTCTCAATTTGGAGAGGAAGCTAGCAAAAAATGCACAGCTTAAGGCAAAATATATGGAGTTTCTCCAGGAGTATCGTGATTTAGGACACATGTCGCCAGCTTCGCGGCAGTCAGACCTCCCGCAGTACTTCTTGCCTCACCATTGCGTCCACAAGCAGGATAGTACAACCACCAAATTACGCGTAGTGTTCGATGGATCTGCCAAAACAGCGTCTGGAGTATCACTGAATGATGCGCTAATGGCTGGACCCACCATCCAACCTAAAATTCTGATAACTCTGCTTCGTTTCCGCCTTTTTAAAGTCGCCTTGTGTGGCGATATCTGCAAAATGTACCGCTGTGTACGCGTTTCCCATCCCGATACGCACGTGCAGTGCATCCTATGGCGCAATGACCCGAAGGAGGAGATTCAGGTGTTCAAGTTGGAGACTGTTACTTACGGAACCAAACCTGCCGCTTTCTTAGCAATTCGTGCTATGCATCAATTGGCAAATGATGAAGAGTTGCGTTTTCCGCTTGGCGCTGATGTTGTTCGAAGAGATTTCTATGTCGATGATCTCATATCTGGAGGGGACAGCATTGATTCTGTCATCAAGATTCGTCAGCAGGTAAAGGAGCTACTTTCGAAAGGATGTTTTCCCATACGTAAATGGTGTTCCAATGAACCCGCTGCTTTGGAAGGCGTATCGGAGGCGGATCGCGAAAAGTTCCTTACCTTTCATGACGGGACTGAAGTAACCAAGGCGCTTGGTCTAGTTTGGGATCCCACCACGGACAATCTTCTGTTTAGCTTCGCTCACGTCGGAACCGCTGCAGGCCCAACCTCGAAGCGTTCGGTCCTGTCTACACTAGCTAGGTTCTACGATTCTCTAGGGCTCATCTCTCCCATCATCACAAAAGCTAAAATATTTATGCAGTCGCTATGGAACGAAAGCCTAAAGTTGAATTGGGACGAAAGCCTGCCCCAGGATCTACATACGACTTGGATTGAGCTGACTTCGCAGTTGTCGATGGTTAAAAACTTTAAGTTTCCACGTTACGTGCTTCGGCAGCGAGCCAGATTAGAAATGCACGCGTTTTGTGATGCGAGCCAAGCAGCATATGGCGCCTGTGTATACATGCGTTCGGAAGCTCTTGGCATTGTGCAAAGTCATCTCTTATGCTCTAAATCCAGAGTCGCGCCCTTGAAAAGTATGACTATCCCCAAGCTTGAGCTGTCCGCTGCCCTCGTATTAGCCGAACTAGTGTCCACCATAGTTAAGGGATCATCAGCTCCATGCCAAATACATTGCTGGTCGGATTCGTCCATAGCCCTTGCCTGGATTCGAGAATCACCATTGAATTTTAATATATTTGTTTCTAATCGAGTTCAGCGGATTCAGGAGCTCACCGCTGGAATGACTTGGCATCACGTGCCCACAAAGTTGAATCCTGCCGACATCATATCACGTGGATCCACGCCCGCTGAACTAATGGATAGCAGCCTTTGGATCTCTGGACCACCATTCTTGCGTCTTGAGAGCTCAGAGTGGCCTGCAGGCTTGCAATTGCCGACCGATGTACCAGAACGTCGTCATGCAGCATTGGTTGTTTCAAACGAAAGGGATGTATCGTACGATTGCAAATTTCAAAACTCATTCGGATCCATGCAGCGCGTCTTTGCTTACATATATCGATTCTACATTCTCAAGGACAAAGGCATAGCGCGTCGAAGGGTCAACTTACCGTAATCGACATCAAAAATGGTACGCATTTGCTCATAAGGGCAATACAGCAGCAACAATTTTCGGAAGAGATAAGGGCCCTCGCCAGCAAACAGGCCCTACCCCCAAAAAGCACGATGGCCTCACTGAATCCATTTCTGGATAGCTTTGGATTGCTGCGTGTTGGAGGCCGCCTCCAAAATGCCGAATTGGACTACGACGCGAAGCACCCGATCCTGCTTCCTAAGGACATCCTGTCACTGTCTCTATTATTATCTTCTTCACGAAAGGTTTCTCCACGCAGGAGCTCAAGGATTGCTCGGACTGCTTCGGCAAAAATTCTGGCCTATGGTGGACGCAAATATGTTGCGGGAATCATTCGCAAATGTGTTAGATGCTTTCGTTTGAGCCAGTGCTGAGGGAACATATCATGGGAAACTTGCCTGCGGATCGCGTAAGGACTAATCCAGCATTCCACACAACGGGCGTTGATTTTAGCGGACCCTTTTATCACAAGTCGGAAGTCAGAAGCAGGCCTCCTATCAAATGTTACATCGCTGTCTTCGTATGCTTTAGCACCAAAGCAACTCATTTGGAAGTCGTTCGGATCTATCTACAGAATCCTTTCTGGCAGCATTAAGCGTTTTTATAAGTCTACGTCCCAAACCTCGAATCATCTGGTCAGACAACGCTACAAATTTTGTAGGAGCAAAAAATGAGCTTTTGGAGCTTCGGCAAATGTTCCTCAGTGATCCTCATACGTCGGCTGTGTCACATCTCTGCGTTTCTAGTGGAATCGACTGGAAATTCATCCCCCTCGCTCACCTCATTTTGGGGTTTGTGGGAGGCGGCTGTTAAAGCAGCTAAAATTCATTTTCATCGCATCTCGGGACCTACATTTTTACTCTTGATGAAATTCAGACCTTGGCTTGTGAAATCTCTGCTTTGTTAAATTCCCGTCGCTTTATGCAATTACAGAAAGTCCCGATGATCTAGATGTGCTCACGCCAAACAACTTTCTCAATGGAGCCCGAAAGCTGCATTCGACGAGCAGATGTGGCGCATCTCCGGGTCAACCTACTTAGTCGATGCACGGCTGTGTCAAATGAAGCAGGCGTTTTGGAGAAAATGGAGCACGGCGTATCTTTCGATTCTTCAGGAGCGGAGCAAGTGGCGGTCATCGTCTCCAAACATCAAGCTAGAGCGCTCGTCATGATCAAGGAGAAACGCTGCACCATTAAGGTGGCCGCTTGGCCGCATTGAGAGCGTCATCCCAGGAAAAGATGGAACCATCAGACTAGCCGTCATCCGCACTCAAAAGGGCCTTTTCAAGAGGGCCGTTGGAAAAATAGCGGTTCTGCCCCTTCAGGATGGATCTGTTGAAAGCCTTTGCCTTCCAACGGGGGTGAATGTTCGGAGCAGAACCCAGCGATTAGCTGCTTGCCAAATAGCACCTAATTCTTGGCCCTCAGCCGCTTATTTTGTTTGTTACTTATGTCTATGTCACTCATTTGTTTGTTAAAGCTCTGCGCTTGCTTGCCCTGCTAAACGCTCTCTGCCAGCTCGCTCTTCGCTATCTCCGCTTTGCGTCTGCCTACCGACGTCGGCCGAGCGAAGCTGCGCTTTGCGATCGGAGCCGCAATGTAAAGGGCAGGCAAGCCACACTTGCAATTTGGATGTCACGCATTAAAGAACATATCGTAATTTTATTTCTGCGCCGAGTTTTATTTAATTCGAAATAATTAGTCGGCCGATTGGGGATAAAAAACATTATCTCAACACTGAGGTTAGTTTGCCTGTTTTAGTATGAATGGTTAAAATATGGCTATCGGTATAGTTGGTTATTTCGATAGATCCAGCTACTAATTGTAGGAGGAGTAATGATGTTATCAATCTGGAAGAGAATGAAGAATATCGTAAAAAAAATTGTATTTTCGGGTATTTTCCGATTCGTGGTGCTATAATCGGATGGAACCCGCAATCGGATAAATCTTTTAGTTTTGGGTGTAGGAAAAGCGCCTTCTGGTGGCTTCCTGCTACATGGCTCACGACAGACCCGCACCACCCGACGAACTCAGGAGCCTGGTGACAGAAGCCGGCACCAAAAACTATCAACTCGTCATCGGGACGAATGCCAATGCCCACCACAATGTGTGGGGAAGCACCGACATCAATGATAGAGGTGAGTCACTCTTAGACTTTATACTTTATACTAATCTATATATAGCAAACGTCGGGGAGGAGCACACCTTCGTGGGTCCGACTTCATCCAACGTGCTAGACCTAACACTAGCAACGGGAAACAGTACTACGGTATCTAGCTGGAGGGTCCTTGAAAGACCCTCCTTCTCAGATCACAAGTACATTTAGTTTAAGTGCGACTTCAAACATTCTTTGAAGGTAATAGTCTATAGAAACCCCCGGAATACAAACTGGGAAAAGTTTAAAAAGACAGTTACTTCGAAGCTCGCGAGTCCGGGCACAGTGAAATCCGCGGAGGACATAGAGAAGTCTCTAGAGACCCTATCCAACGCGTTGCTGGACGCCTACCACACATCGTGCAAACCCTCGAGGACGAAGAAGAGGTCCAAGCCACTCTGGTGGAGCCGGGATCTCTCTCTTCAAAGGGACAACCTCAAGGAATTCTTTAAGATCGCCAAACAAGCGAACGACGATCCATGAGGAATACAGACTCCTACTCAGGAGCTACAAGAAGGAAATACGTAAAGCACAACGGAACTCGTGGAGGACCTTCTGCTCCAACATCGAGAAAGTACCAGAAACCGCACGGCTACGGAAGCTGCTCTCTAAGCAGCCTACCATACAAAGCCAATTAAAGCTAGATGACGGACAGTGGACAGAGGGCAGTGACGAAGCCCTAACAGCACTAATGGAGGAACATTTCCCTGGTTGCACCGAGGTCGCTGATGCCAAAGAGCACCAGGACCTAGCAACCGAGGAACAACACCCCCCAACAGATTTGTTAACCACCAAGCGAATCCACTGGGCAATAGACTCCTTTGCGGGCACAAAAGCACCAGGACTTGACGGGATATTCCCAGCCATGATGCAGGTGACCAAAGAGGCGATTACTCCATGGCTCTCCGCAATATTCACAGCTTGTATAAGTACTGGCTATATCCCTATCCAATGGAGAACCTCGAGAGTTGTCTTCCTCCCAAAGGCAGGAAAGTGCAGCCATGCGAGTCCCAAGGACTATAGACCGATAAGCCTTACCTCCTTTATATTAAAAACGCTAGAAAAGCTGCTGGACTTACACATCAGAAATGAGGTAGGGGGACTGATGTCAACCAACCAGCATGCCTATACTAAAGGGAAATCGGTGGAGACCGCACTACATTCGGTAGTAGCTACCATTGAGAAAGCCCTTCACAATAAAAAGTATGCACTGGGAGTATTCGTGGACATCTCCGGAGCATTCAACAACGTGGCTACGGAAGCAGTAACAAATTGCCTGGTAGCAACTAATACACACCCAGCAATCAACCTGTGGATAAGGAACCTCCTAGGTTGCAGACGGGTGCAATCAGAGTGGGGAACCGCTTCCATGGTGTTTGCCCATCGACCCTCAGCTCACTAATGCAACGAACACTCAGGGAGATACGCGAGTGGGCGGAAGAAGTAGGACTCAGTATCAACGCGGACAAGACGGACCTCATCCTCTTTACCAAGAGGTACAAGGTACCGATATGGACCCCCCCGAAGATCAATCAAACTAGGCTAACCCCAAAAACACAAGTCAAATACCTGGGCACAGTACTGGATAGTAAACTGGCATGGAAACCCAATGTATTGGAAAGGGTGAAGAAGGCCACCATTGCGCTTTATGCATCCAAGAAGATGCTCAGCAGCACATGGGGCCTATCTCCGGCTCTGATGCATTGGATTTACATCTCGGTGGTGCGACCAACTCTGCTGTATGGAGTCTTAGTGTGGTGGCAAGCTACTGGAAAGAAAACGTATCATAAGCTTATGGAAAGGACTCAGCGACAGGCTTTGCTCTGTATTACAGGGGCGCTGAGGTCAACCCCAACAAAAGCACTCGAAACCCTACTTGGAATCGAACCCCTAGACATCCACGCCCGTCTGACTGCAGGAAAGGCAGCACAACGCCTCATCGCTTCAGGAAATATGTCGCCACAAGAATACGGGCATAGTTCAATTGGAAGGGAAATGAACAGATCAACTGATTACATGACCCCCCAAACATGCCTCGACGTAAAAACAACTGCATCCTTGGGACCTGAAGACTGGAAAATCGGAAGAGACCAAACGGAGCACCTCAATATATATACGGACGGCTCCAAGATGGACGGAGGAGTAGGAGCGGGCCTATACTGTACAGACCCTGAGATAAGGCTGTCATATAAGCTACCGGACCATTGTAGCATATTCCAGGCAGAGGTTTTTGCCATCAGGAAAGCAGCGGAAGTCGCTCTTCTCACTGAAAGAGCACACGTTGCGGTCAACCTATTCGTCGACAGCCAAGCGGCGATAAGATCCATGCAGTCGTCCGCAGTCAGTTCCAGAAATGTCTTGGCGAGCAGGGAGGCACTAGATACCCTAAGCACGACAAAGTCAGTGCGGATCTACTGGATTCCCAGCCACCAGGGCATCGAAGGGAACGAGACGGCGGACGTACTAGCTAAGGAAGGCGTCGGGCTGGCGAATACGAGAACCGAGAACGTGCCTGTCTCCCTCAGAACGCTGCAGAGCGATCTAGAAAAGCAGGCCGGATCACAAACCGAATGTAGGTGGAGGAGTACCACCGCCTGCAGAACCTCGAAAATCATGTGCAAGGAACGCAATGACAAACTCAGCCACTACCTGCTGCACCTACCACGGAAGGACTGCAGATTATTAGTGGGAATATTAACCGGCCATTGCCTGGCTGCGGCGCATGCAACAAAGCTAGGCATCACAAACAGAGACAGTTGTAGGAAATGTGACGAACCTGGGGCAACCGAAACCCTGGAACATCTCATCTGCAACTGTCCTGCTCTCTTAAGGGCAAGGAGGAAGTACCTGGGCGCCCCAGTGCTGGCATCACTGGAAGATGCCTCCAAGAGGACGCCACAGCAACTACTGGCCTATGCGAAAAATACCTCGATCCTCGAGGACTTCAAAACCCACTAAACACTGCCGCGACGGTTCATACCCCCCCCCCCCCCCCCCCCCCCCCCCCCTCCTATCACGACAACTAAGGGCCATACTGGCCTATGTGGGGCCCCCTCTGAGGGCCGTCCGGGTCAACCTAACCTTTGGGTGTAGTTACTTTTGTGAACAATTTTTCCTGACACAGTTTTAATTGTAGTGTTATTGTCTTCTTTTACTGTTTCTTTTTTAAATCTTGGAGGAGACAATTTTGATCCTAACCGTGTGTTTATTTATACGAATATTTCTTGACCTGGTGAGTATAGTATTATCGGTTTTTTTTTTTGTTGTGATTTTTTAAATCCGAGTCCTGTTTGTTTTTAAGTTTGTCAATATTATTTTGTCGGCTTATTTCGTATTGGTCAGGATTTGTTGTTACGTTTCTACCAAAGAATACTTCTAACGGTTTTCTGTTGGTTACTGAGTGTATCGAGAAATTGTACTCGTAAATGGCCTGATTTAGTAATTCTTGAAATGTGCTATAGATTTCTTTACTTTTTAAACACCGCATTATTTCTGAGAGGGTTGAATGGAATCTTTCTACCTGTCCATTTACTGAGCTTTTGTAGGGTGGATCTGTAAATATCTGAATTCCCAATTGGTCTTTCATCATAAACGTTATGGAAGCTGAGTTTAAGGATTTTTCATTGTCAATTACTACATTTTTTGGTACGCCGAAATAAAACAGAATATCATGCAGGGATGGTTTTATATCTTCGATGGATTTGGATTTGATGATTCTTCCTTGGGCTAATTTGGAAAATTTGTCTATTGCTGTCAAAACTAAATTTCTTTCTGTGGAATAAATATCAATGTGAATAGTGTGACTGATTCTGGTATTTTCGTTCGGACTAGTGGGGTGTCTGTCGTATTTTACTTCCTTAAAAATCTTACACTGCTTTACTATAGTGGAAATTTTCTGTTTCATTTTTGGAATTTTTCGATGAGTTGTTTTTGATTTTTTACGGCATTCCTGTGGGCCCTGTTGTGAACTTTTAAGATCTCTTCTTCTTGTTGGCTTTCGTTACTTAGATCTTCTACTCTACTTTGTGTGAATCTAACTTTGTATTGGATGAAATTTGATGGGTATATTTTTTGGATTTGTCCCATAATATGTTCGGTTGTTTGAATTCCATTAATAACGGAGGGGTTAAGGTATTTTTTTAATATTTGTAATAAATCAGCTTCGGTGAATGTGTTTTGTGTAATTTCATATCGATGAAATGTTGGAAATGGTATACTAAATTTGTAATTATTTTCGTTTCCTGGAATAATAAAGATTTGGTTTTTAAAAGCATTTATTGGTATTTCCATACTATGAGTTAACCTTTCGGAGGAACTTTGCTACTATGCTGTGTCGTGATGGAGTTTATCTCCTTGATTCTGGACAAAGAGTCAGCTACTACATTGGCTTTTCCTGGTTTGTAGATTAGCTGATAGTCGTACTCTTCCAAAAATGTTCTCCATCGTTTTATTCTCGCGTTTCCATTGCAATCGCTCATGGAATGGGTTAAGGGTTGATGGTCGGTGTAAATTTTTACCTTTGCTCCCCCATAGAGATAATTTCTCAAAGACTTCAATGACCATATTATTGCTAGCATTTCTTTTTCGTTTGCTGCATAATTTTCTTCGGCTTTCGAAATGAGAGGTTGTTTGAGGCATTTGAGGCATCTGTTGTGAGTTGAAACTCTTTATTGAAATCTGGGTATTGTAAAATGACTTCTGTCGAAATGAGGGTGTTCTTGAGTTTTTTGAAAGCTTCTATTGCCTCTGGGTCAAGGTGAATGATTTTTTTGCTCGAATTGTTTTTAGATACGCGACCATCTTCCCCTCTTAATAATGAGGTAAGTGGTTTGGCTAGCATTGCATAGTCCTTTATAAATCTTCTATAGTAGCCGGACAATCCTAGGAAGGATCTGAGATCCTTTAATGTTTTCGGACAAGGATACTTGGAAATGGCTTCCACCTTTGCAGGATTGGTTTTCTATGCCTCTATCGGAAATAATAAATCCTAAAAATTCTACTTTATTTTTAAAGAATTTGTCGAGTTGGCATTTAATATTGGCTTGTTCAAGGGTATCGAATATGGTCGCGAGATTGTTAGCATGTGTTTTTTCATCTTTCCCAAAAATAATTATGTCGTCAATATAAATATAGCAGATTTCACCAATATGTGGTCGTAGGATATCGTTAAGGGTGCGTTGGAGTATTGCCGGTGCATTTTTTAGTCCAAAGGGGAGACGTGTGAATTCGTATTTACCGTTGTTGATGGAGAATGCAGTTTTTTCGATATCTGATTTTTTTAATAGAATTTGATGGAAACCACTTTTAAGATCTAGTACTGAAAAGAACTTGTTGTTTCTACTTGTGCTAAAACTTCATTTATATTTGGAATGGGATATTTATCGGAAACAGTAACTAAATTTAGTTTCCTGTAGTCGATGACTACTCTGAATTTTTTCTTTTGAGAGGCATCCATTTTTTTCGGAACCAGCCATACGGTCGAATTGTACGGGGACCTAGATGGTCTAATTATCCCGTCATCTAGTAGTTCTTTTATTTGTTTCTCTACTTCTGTTTTGGATCCCACTGGTAGGGGGTAACATCGTGAATAAACTGGAGTATCACAGGTGGTCCGGATATCTGCTTTAATGTTTGTGGTGTAAGTAAGTTTTCTGTTTGGATCTGCGAACAAATTAGAGTGTGTTTTAAAGAGGTTTTCAAGGGCTAGTTTTTGTGTTTCTGTTAGATGTTCTGTCCTATTGAATATGACATTCACTGCTTCCAAGAATTTTTCCTTTATCGGAATAACATGACCATTGTTTATTGTTAGTGTTCGTTTTTTTATGTCAATGACTGCTCCTAATTCTTTAAGGTAGTCATTTCCTAGTATGGCGTCAAATGATTTTAAGGTAAGTAACAGAAAGAATTGTACATTAATATTAGGGATATTGAAAAGGTTTGCAATTTTATGGTGTGTTATTTTTATGCTACCACTAACGGTGATAGCGTTAAAAGGTTTTTGGTTTAAAATTGGGTTATTAACATGTTGGGGTTGAATATAGCTTTTATTAGAGCCGGTATCTACTAAGATTTTTAAGGTCTGTCCACTCCTCAATCTACACTCTATATAGGGTAGTGAGGAGTTTTTTATTCTAAAAAATGTAAGTCACTTAGTTGTTTGAGATTCGAGTCGTTATTGTCTGTATCTGGTTCTTGAGCATATTCCTCAAGGGTTTGTTCAAAGTCATTTTCGTTTTCATACTCATCTTTCAGTTGTTCGTATTCAGCCAAAGTTGCGTAATTTATTGCATCAGGCGAAGAGTTCGTTTGAGTTTCGTCGGTTTCGCCAGTTTGGATATTGAATTGTCTTTGTCTTTTTTCTATTACATTTTGAGTTGTTGGGGGTCGTTTTCCTGCTTGAAAATGCGGACGATTCATATAGTTGACATTTCTAGTATGGAGACTTGGATCTATCTCCATTGGTTCTGGTTTTGGCATTGGCTTTGGTGCGATCGGACGATTCGGAATGTTATTCTGAGGGAATTGTTGACGGGGATAACTCTGTGTAACTTGAGGTGTTTGGTAATTATAGTTTTGTCTGGGAGGAACTGAAGGTTTATATTGATTATACTGGTGGTACTGAAGAGGTTGCCTAAAGTTATTATAGTTGATATTTGATCGGGGTGCTGGAATTGGTTTTTGGTTTGATCCCCTAAATCCAATAGTGGGTGCTTTGGCGTTAGCATAATTGGAGCGATAGTTCTGTTTTTCTAATTTTAAACAAAGGTGTAGAGCTGATGGGAGGTCTGCTGGTTCTTTCATACCCAGGAGTCGAGGAAGATCTCCTCGTAGTCCTCTGACAAAAGTATATAAAGCTTTATCGCGGTATAGTTTGGTCATTAATTGTTCTGCTTCCCTTCCTAATTCCATGCAACCTATTTTATTTAGAATCAGTGACATTTGGTGATAAACGACTTGATGATAATCTTCCACTGACTGTTGATTTCCCTGCACTAGCATGGTCATCTGGTACTCTAATGTACTCAGGTCTCTCTTGTCACCATAGTGTAGGGCTAAACATTTGGAAATAGCATTCCAATTAAGAGGAATGTTGTATGATTCTAAATGCCGTATCGGCATTTCCGACAATCTTGTTTCGAATGACTTGAAGGATCCCAACGTACTTTCGGGTTCCTACTATGTCTGCAAAGTCCCCTAGAATCCTATCTACTCCCTTCTTCCAGGAACTAAATTCGTTTAAGCTTCCCGAAAATTCCCGAATACTTTTCACTAAGTCTGGGATTTTGTCGTAGTCACTCGCATGGTGAGGAAAAGCAGGGTTTACTTCTTGATCAACTGCGTTGAGGAAGTCGGTGTTAGGGTTAGGTGAGGCTCGTTCGAATAAAGTGTTCACTAAATTGGTTACCAAGGATGTAATTTCTTGCCCTACTCATATTTGTACCAGCATTGGGTCTTGAACCAGAACGGCAGGTCTGATTAGGTTATTAGGATTTGCCATTATGTGCAAGTATTAAGTATTTGTAAGATATGAATATGGTTTTTAAAATATGTGAATAGGTATTTTGTTTGTTTTAGCTTTCGTAGGTTTGGGTTTTTATTTTCTTTTTCCTTTTGAATCGCGCGGGAAAATTTATTTTTTTTAATTGTTTGACTTTTGTGAATTTTTTCCTTCACTTTATTTTATTTTCACTTGAAAAAAATGTTTTTTTGGTTTTCGTTCGTTTTGTTTTTGTTTTACTTACCTTAACATGTTGGATGTGGCTCCTCCAACGGGCAATCCGGAATTGTCCCTTTTATGATGGTATCACCTTACTGAGGTTCCTGGACTTCGCTCCTTTTTGGTTGGTTTTCCTGAGTACGGAACTTTCAGGAATTGTAGTCACCGATGGGTTATACCGGACAATATTACGAAATATTGTGAGTCACACCGGTAATTATTATTGAGACCGACGGCTGCAAGTTTTTGCAGTTTTCGCGAACGTACTAAACTTTTTGCTGTGTTGTTCACTAGTCAGGTCCCTGCTCGGCGGCCAGTTAATTTTAATCCTTATTCGAAGGACAAAAATAAAAGATTATTTTGATTCTGTTCACTTTAGCGAAGTGCTTTTATTGAATATCAGAAATGTGACTGCTTAAATCTAGAATTATAATTCTTAAAGAAACCTATCGATGAACGCGGCAGAGGAACTTCGGCAGAGGCCGAATTGTTGGGGTCTTCAGAATTATTGTAGGCGGCGGCCGTCAGTGGCGACAGCGGAGTTGCAGTTATTGACCGGCAATAGGAAGTCAATGTTGCTGGTCGATGCTGGGGGTGAAGAACAGCGGAGTCATCAGAAATGCCTTGTCGACATTATCGCAGTCGCGACGTCGAAGACGGGGTGGGGGCCATGGTTTCTCGTGAAGTGCTGACTTGAAGTGGAGCGCATAAGCACTTCCAGAAATACAATGTTTCGGTTCTTGTTTTAGGCAGGAAATGGTTTTTACTTTTTGTGTAAATTGTGACAGAATTCTTGCGCATTGTTATTACAATTGGGTAATAAACTATTGGGCAAGAATTTTTATACTTTTTTGAACTCTTAGGGTGTTAACTTACATTGAGCGACAAAAAAGTGTGTGCGAAAGAGACAGAAATTAGCCTGAACGTGTCGTCGGGCGCTGCGTAGCGAGCGAAAATTGATTTGTTACTTTGTAGCGTGCAGGTGTGGGATAGCTGTCGTTTACCCATACTAGTATGAAGAGATTTCGTGTGCACCTCTAGCTATGCTCTGACTAAGCTCGCCGGATTGTCGGGGTTCGTTCTACTCTCTCCTATCACATACTGACACACACTCGCATAATGTTTTAGGTGCACATTTAAAAATAATAAAATAATAATAAAAAAAAGAAGAACCAAACATAAAACTAACAACAGAATCCAGGTTTAACCGGAGCCAGGAATTGGTTATGGACTAACAAGTTGGTTGTGGAAAGTGTGGACATACTTATCAATTACTCTACTCAAATGATGAGAAACTCCGGTGTTAGTGAGTATCTCTATCTTCTCTACCCTCCCGACCTATGCTATACAGGTAACCTGACCGTATAGACCCCTGAATAACGTTAAACAGTTATCATCCACCACTTCGATCATGCCTTTCTGAGGGCGGAGTACTGAATTTAGAACATATTAGGGTTGTAACTTCAAAATCAATATCATTATATATATATATTTCAATAAATCCCTAATCATATAACTAAATTCTTGGGGGGGGTTTTCTTAACTTATAATTAAATCCATTTTTGTTGTGTCTCGATAGCTTAATATATTAGTAAGGAATTGCGAAGAAATATTAAGAAAAATAAAGATTTAAAAATGACCATCATATTATGGGTAACAGATTCTAAAGGGTGAGAGGTACCAATACATTATGGTTACGGATTTATAAAGGAATATCAATAGAAAATTACATGTAACACGCAGGTTACTTCCCAGCTCAGTGCATATATGTACTTGTTCTTATTTACAAACTCACAGCGCTTTTGGTAGGCTAGTACCGCTTTTTCCATTCGTGATCGTTGAGCTCAATGATGACGTTGGTGCATAATTCTAAGGAAAGGAAAAGATATTTAATACGAGTATATGTGCACATGAGCGTACTAGAGTGTACTGCTTTGTAATCTCAAGGAAAATTAATGTTGCTCTCATACCCATTAGTTTCCAAAAACCATTATGTTGGCTGTGTTACATAACTAACTATAAAACTGTATACATCGTGTGACGAAAGAGAATGGTTTTTAGCCTGGCACATGAAATCTAGAGGAAAAAGGGCTTGTGTTACATCCACGAGTAACTATGGTCCTCTATTGCCGTGATCGAGAGACATGTCAGCCAGGCTGAGTAGGACTGCGCCTCCGGAAGAATCCAACAATAATGCAATCAATTCGAGTTCATTATTGGGTGTCGCTGGCGCAGCTAAATCACTTGAAGATGGGGTAAATTAACTCCTTAGCTGGGCTTCAGGTTGCCGATCAAATTTGACGTCGGTCTGCGGACTACACTCTCATTGAGGCTCGATAAACGGGTGGCGTCGACGGCGCCAAAAATAAGGGTCCGGAGGCGCCTCTTGGTTTTCGCCGTGCATCCACACGGTTGTTGAGGCTTTCGACGGACAACGTCAAGCTGCAGGTTTCGCTGCTCGGTGCTCCCGCGGGTTTACTACTTTTCTTATCAATCCACCGGCAACACTCCTCTCATAGACCACACCGTATATGCACTCCTATGCGACTGATGATCGCACGAGCGGTACCGTGGCTACGGGCCGCCGTCCTATAACACAAATTCATATATATATATTTTACCACGAACACTTTCCAAATTAATCACGGACATACCAGCTATGTTTTCTTTTCTTTACACTGCTTTCCTGGTTAATTACTCCTGATTCTGGGTCTTTATTGAACTCGGTTCACGAGGTATGGCGTAGTTGCCAGAACTGTTTCGTTGGCTAAATATATATATATATATATTTATTTATTCCCGAGTACAGCACAAACACGTCCGCTTTAAATCAATCGATTCTTTGTCAATACTCCAGCCCAACTTCTGCAAGTTCAGCCAAGCGGTACCGAACCAAAAGCTCGAAGATCGGATGATATTTGGGGAATTTTAACTGCATAATCGGATGATCTTAGGAACTTTAACTGCATAATCGGATGATGTTGGGAATTTAAACTGCATAATCGGATGATCTTTCGCCCATTTGAGCGAACTTTTTGGCAAGCTTTTAATCTATGCTCTCCCTACGCTACGCTACTCTCTTGGTCAAGGTAAACGTGACGTCTTTCGCTTAATGCGTGCGCTGCGCGCCGACTCTCTTTAGAAAGCTTTTCGGAAAGCTTGCAGCTTACGATCCACTTTCGGAGTTACTATGTCTCTGCACTTTTAAGCATTACCAAAAGAAAACTATGCTTATCCGTGATGTTCTACACTCGTTCCCTTAATTCGGCCCTACACCACAGTTGAAGACGTAATTGTTCTCACAATGAGACTTAAACTGAAGAAGGCCATTTACTAAGGTTTAAGCTGAATATCTTTCAAGTGATAGACTCCTAAGTTTTTCTTATCTTCGCTAGCTAATTGGTAATACATTGTCCCCACTCGGCGAATAACCTTGGCTGATATAAACACAGGCGCCAGCTTAGCGCTGAACTTTTTTAAAGCGTTGCTCTGACAAAAATTCCGGGCATACACGACGTCTCCGACTTTAAGTTGACGGACCCGGCTACGTAAGTTGTATGTCCTCGCATTCTGCTCGTGTGATTCAGCTACCTTTTGTTGGGCGGCTTGTCGACATACTTGTACTACATTTGGATATTCGACTCTGGTGTCATCCGATAGGAGATTTAGTCGTCTAAGTAGTTCATAATCCTTTCCGTTAAGAATCATATTCTGCCAAAAGCAAGAAAATATGGCGAATACCTGTGCTTCTATGGATATTGGCTCGTAACGCTGCACTAATTTCAGGTAACTTGTTGTCCCAATTAGTATGATCTTTGCCGACGTACGCTCTTATAGCCGCTAACACGGATCGGTTTAACCGTTCACTGGCATTGGCTTGCGGTGAATATATGGCAGTGCAGCGGTGAGTTACCCCGAATCTGGTAAGAAATGACTTGAAATTCCCAGAGACAAAACTGCGAACCATTATCGGTAAGTATAGTCTCAGGGACCCCGAAAGTACTAAATAACATATTTTCTAGGAAGTCACACACTTTACTTGAGGTAAACTTTTTGAGCGGACATAAGAAATGAAATTTGGTGTTGTGATCTACAATTATTAAGATACCAATATTCCCTTGCTTGGAACGCGGATACGGGCCCAACAAATCTAGATAAAGCTTTGAAAAGGTCTTTCTGAAATCATTGGCTTACCCATTGGTGGTCTTAGCACGACATTAGCACTTTTGGTCTGGCGACAAACGTCGCATTTTGATACATAGGCTCGTATTTGTGTAACCATTTTTGGCCAAAACAAGTACCTTTTCACCTTTTCAACGTTTTCCCAATACCACTGTGGGAAGCGTCTGGGGGGTCATGAGCCCTGGAAATTATATCGCTGGTAAGGCCTGATGGAATCCAAAGCTTCCAAGTTTGTTTATCTGCTATCACGTCCCTGAAGATGGTTCGGTTCTTTTTATACACCAAATTATCGTCAATTTTCAAATCGGGTAACTTAAGTTGATTAAGCCTTATGTGTTCTATTAGATCCATGTATTCGTTCGATTTAAACTCTGTAGAAGTAAGGTCGACTATGGGTCCGTTGCCGTTCAGCTCTCTTACCTCGGGTTCATCTTGGCGTGACAACGCGTCGGCCACTACGTTTTCGGACCCTTTTCGATGTGATATTTGAAAATTAAATCCCTGTAATTTTATAGCCCAGCGGGCCAAGCGACCTGACAAAATCTTTTTGCCTCATAAGCCATTGTGAGGGACGCATGGTCCGTTATAACTTGGAAATCCTGTCCTTCTACGTAAGCTCTAAACTTCTTTATTCCTTTAATCACTGCCAAGCACTCGAGTTCAGTGACCGAATAGTTTCGTTGCGCCTTGGAAAGTTTCTCGGACATAAACGCTATAGGTAATTCTATCCCTTCCTCGTTTAATTGAGCTAGTACGCAGCCCCAAACCAAAGGTGCTTGCGTCACATATTAACAAAAAGGGTTTTCTTAAAATCGGGGGTGGCTAGATTGGAGCAGATGTTAAGCAGGATTTGAGTTTATTGAAAGCTTCTTCAGCTGATGCGTTCCACTTAAGTGGTTGATGCTTTTTTTAGTAGTTCCGTTAAGGGGTAGCTGACGGTGGCATAGTTATCGACAAAGCGTCTGTACCATCCAGCCAGTCCTAGAAATCTCCTTATCTGTTTCACCGTTTTTGGGATCGGGAACTCCATTATGGATTTTATTTTCCCCGGATCTGTCTTTAACTGACCATAACCTATTATGAAACCCCAGATATTTAATCTCCGTATACAAAAGTTTGACTTGGCTATATTAATCGTGAGATTTGCCTTACGCAAGTGCATCGCTACCTCTTGTAACAGCACCAAGTGTGAATCAAAGTCATCTGAGAGCACCAGTAAATCGTCCAAATAGACAAAAACCCGATTCCTGAGGTGTGCAGGTATCACCTGATCCATAAGTCGGCACAACGTTTGAGCGGCATTAGTTAAGCCAAACGGCATTACCTTATACTGGTAAAGCGGCCTATTGGGAATGGTAAAAGCTGTATAGTGCCGAGATTTTTCTTCCAAAGGAATCTGCCAGTATGCGTGTTTCATGTCAAGTCCCGTTATGTATTTGGCTGGTGGTAATCTACTAAGAATGCCATCAATATGTGGTAAAGGGTAGGCATCTTTGCGAGTGTTCTTATTAATTTCTCGAGAATCTAAACATAATCGATTTTTCGTACCTTTCTTAACTAAAACGCAATTGCTACTCCAGGAGCTATTCGATTCCTCGATCACGTCTAATGCCAGCATTTTCTCCACTTCGTCAAACATTAACTTTTCCTTCGCGGGTGAAATCGGCCAATGGCGTTGTTTGACTGGTCTATCGGGTACCATTTCGATCGTGTGTTGGATAGCTTTCGTACGTCCTAATCCTTCCCTTTCAAACGAAGGAAACGAATGGATCACGGATTCTAGTCTAACCTTTTGGTCTTTGCTTAGATCGTGTACTGGCGGGGATTCCGAAGCCCTGGTTTCATTTCCTACGTCTAATTCTTGTACCACCGATCTATCCGTTAAAAGTCTTGCTACAAGACCGAATTCTATCCAGAAATCAATCTCCTAAATACACATTTTGTTTCAAGGCGGGTATTATGAAAAATTCTATCTCCTTAGTATGATCGCGAAAAGTTATGGGAACTGTAATTTTCGCTACTACCTTAACAAGATTCATTATTGGCCGTTCGAATATTTCCGGAGCATTTCTTTGCCTTGGCGTGTTGCGCGAACGACTTAGCGGCTTCACTTCCAAGACAGCTTATCGTCGCCCCCGAATCTAGCAAGGCCATGAAGTTTTGTTCTTCTATGCTTAGTTCTATAAATAATCTGTTATCGGAGCTCAAAAGGACCGACGAGACAAGTCTTTTTCGCACCTTCTTTACCTTGGTCCAGAATTGCCTTAATCGTATGGTCGAGCGTTTTGGTTGATACCTTAATTCTAGCTTATCTGAACGGGAACTTTCACCATCTATATCTATCTCCTCCGTCTGGGTTTGTGCCTCTACAAGGGACCTATTAGATCGAATTTTTGGACAATCCGGGTTGGAGGTGTTTTCTTGGAAAGTTTGCTCTTTCATTCTGTCATCATTGCCGGATGCGTCAGAATGGTGTTGGATTGCGCATCCCGCTTGCGGTTTTCCGATGGGTTACATTTTTCGCACTTTGGCTTAAAAGTATTTTTCGCCCCGCAGCCATAACAGAAGACTCGGCGTTCTGCTACGCAATCTTCAAACCGATGACCTGTTTTGTCGCAATTCCAGCAAACAAACCGCTTGCGGCGTAGCTCGGAGATACTCTCTTCTTCGAGTTCTTCTTCCTCACTCTGAATTTCTGATACGTGAGGTCTAGTTACCCTGTTTCTCTGTAAAAAGTTGCCAGCATCTTTACAGAAGTGTTCATGCTTTTTAACTTCCTCCCTCAACTCACTTCTATTCTGTATTTTTAAATGCAAAAGCTCATATCGCAGAGCACTTTTCGCATTCCGCTTAAGAATATCGATCAGCTTGAGTTCGCTTATCTCGTGTGAAAGTCGTGCCACTAACTTCTCAATGTCTGACTGAAAATCTTCGAAGGATTCGTTGTCCTTCTGTTGACGTTTCCGTATCATTTCCCAAAGGTCAAAATCATCTTTCTGATCGTCGAATCTTTGCCTAAACGCTGTACAGAACGATGACCAGGAGTATTGGTGGTTTCTTCGATGAAAATCCCAGAACCAATCGCTGGCTTTACCTGTGAAAAGCAGATGCAGATTGTCGCAAAGTAACTGGTCATCATTCCCCAGAGTCTGTCCTGTAAGAGCACGAACGCGATATAGAAATTCTTCTACGTGCATTGCGTCTCGAGAACCATCAAATTTAAGACGCCAGCTTAGTAGGATATTTGCCGCTTTTGCCGGTGCTACATTTCCGGCTGTTTGACTACCCCTAGGAGTTCTTCCTTGGGAATCGCCTCTAACCATGTAACTATCATTGTCTACGTCTCGTCTAACATTACTGTGTGACTCTGAGGGACCTCCGTTACCCGTAGCAGCCGCCGCGGCTAAATTCATATTGGAAAACTGGGCCTGTATAGTTTGTTCGATGGAAGTTTTTATGAACGAACTAAGGTTTTCCATCATAGATTTCTCATGATTTTGCATGACCGAATGGATGTAATTCGTAAGGTTTTCAGGTTGAGCGTTACTAAGTGACCTATTTCCGTTGCTACTAATCGACTGTCGACTCTCGGATAAATATTGATCTAAACTAGCTTGATACCTTGTTTGCATTCCTCGTTTAGGGGTTGCTCCTCGCCCTCGACCTCGGCTGTTTGTTCTCCCTTTTCTACGTAATAAGGTTGGATCTAGTTGTACCGTCCCATTGTCTTCGTTTCCCCGAACATTAGGTGGTATGGAGCCAGAGCTTAGGTGTAATTCTGCTGCTAGAGTATTATTTTCGTAACGCAGTCTACCAGGTTCGCATTCCGACTTGCACACTGGACAAGACTTTTCGCTTTTCAAATGTTCGCATACGCACGTATTATGAAATCGGTGGTGACAAGGCGTGGTAGCTATTAACTGATCTTGCCGCAAATTTCCCTGGCAAATAATGCAAAGCGAGTCTGGATTGATCAATGCCGAAGCTAAATTTTCATTACTTCGGTGGACCGCCATGATTTGTATGAATTTCTTAATAAAAAAAATAATAATGAAAATAAAATTATGAAACTAATATGCAAATATGAGTTAACGAATATGGAATTTACTTAATATGTTCGCCCTCTCCAGGCATGATCTAGGTGGTCTACCACTAACTGTACGTTTCGATTTGAATAGTTGAGTAATTAAGTTGTGTATGTTGGCCAGTTCTATTACCAGTTTTGAAGGTATAAGTCCGGATAATGGACAGTCTCTACTTATCATAAGTAGAAGATCGTGATTCCTAAAATCTGCGACTTTTTCCTAACCCAACTAGAATTTGATAAAGGAATCTCTACAGCCAAGCTCAAGATAATTTAATGAATATAACTTTGAGTCGGGGTATCCGTCTTTTGAATAACTCCCGCAGTTCCCTAAATCAACATCTTTAGCTATCTCGTTGGTGGAGTCCTATATCGTGATATCAGTATATTGTAACTACCTATATAAGCTAGTCCATCCGGAGGAAGAGACAACAGATTATACACAGGTCGACTTTTCCAACCATGAAAAATAGTCGTAGGTTCCGTATGCAACAGCTGTCGTACTCCCGCCCGAAGAGATCTATCAGTATAGTATTACCAGAGAATTATTGTTTTGGATGGAATATAGAGCTATGGTGGAGCCTAGCCCAGAATGACATGCCATGGGTACTAAAGTTAAGTACCAACTTTACGAGAGATCATGTCCCTTCGGGCCCCACGTTGGGCGCCAATTATGTAGCGTGCAGGTGTGGGATAGCTGTCGTTTACCCATACTAGTATGAAGAGATTTCGTGTGCACCTCTAGCTATGCTCTGACTAAGCTCGCCGGATTGTCGGGGTTCGTTCTACTCTCTCCTATCACATACTGACACACACTCGCATAATGTTTTAGGTGCACATTTAAAAATAATAAAATAATAATAAAAAAAAAGAAGAACCAAACATAAAACTAACAACAGAATCCAGGTTTAACCGGAGCCAGGAATTGGTTATGGGACTAACAAGTTGGTTGTGGAAAGTGTGGACATACTTATCAATTACTCTACTCAAATGATGAGAAACTCCGGTGTTAGTGAGTATCTCTATCTTCTCTACCCTCCCGACCTATGCTATACAGGTAACCTGACCGTATAGACCCCTGAATAACGTTAAACAGTTATCATCCCACCACTTCGATCATGCCTTTCTGAGGGCGGAGTACTGAATTTAGAACATATTAGGGTTGTACTTCAAAATCAATATCATTATATATATATATTTCAATAAATCCCTAATCATATAACTAAATTCTTGGGGGGGGGGTTTTCTTAACTTATAATTAAATCCATTTTTGTTGTGTCTCGATAGCTTAATATATTAGTAAGGAATTGCGAAGAAATATTAAGAAAAATAAAGATTTAAAAATGACCATCATATATGGGTAACAGATTCTAAAGGGGTGAGAGGTACCAATACATTATGGTTACGGATTTATAAAGGGAATATCAATAGAAAATTACATGTAACACGCAGGTTACTTCCCAGCTCAGTGCATATATGTACTTGTTCTTATTTACAAACTCACAGCGCTTTTGGTAGGCTAGTACCGCTTTTTCCATTCGTGATCGTTGAGCTCAATGATGACGTTGGTGCATAATTCTAAGGAAAGGAAAAGATATTTAATACGAGTATATGTGCACATGAGCGTACTAGAGTGTACTGCTCTCATACCCATTAGTTTCCAAAAACCATTATGTTGGCTGTGTTACATAACTAACTATAAAACTGTATACATCGTGTGACGAAAGAGAATGGTTTTTAGCCTGGCACATGAAATCTAGAGGAAAAAGGGCTTGTGTTACATCCACGAGTAACTATGGTCCTCTATTGCCGTGATCGAGAGACATGTCAGCCAGGCTGAGTAGGACTGCGCCTCCGGAAGAATCCAACAATAATGCAATCAATTCGAGTTCATTATTGGGTGTCGCTGGCGCAGCTAAATCACTTGAAGATGGGGTAAATTAACTCCTTAGCTGGGCTTCAGGTTGCCGATCAAATTTGACGTCGGTCTGCGGACTACACTCTCATTGGAGGCTCGATAAACGGGTGGCGTCGACGGCGCCAAAAATAAGGGTCCGGAGGCGCCTCTTGGTTTTCGCCGTGCATCCACACGGTTGTTGAGGCTTTCGACGGACAACGTCAAGCTGCAGGTTTCGCTGCTCGGTGCCTCCCGCGGGTTTACTACTTTTCTTATCAATCCACCGGCAACACTCCTCTCATAGACCACACCGTATATGCACTCCTATGCGACTGATGATCGCACGAGCGGTACCGTGGCTACGGGCCGCCGTCCTATAACACAAATTCATATATATATATTTTACCACGAACACTTTCCAAATTAATCACGGACATACCAGCTATGTTTTCTTTTCTTTACACTGCTTTCCTGGTTAATTACTCCTGATTCTGGGTCTTTATTGAACTCGGTTCACGAGGTATGGCGTAGTTGCCAGAACTGTTCGTTGGCTAAATATATATATATATATATTTATTTATTCCCGAGTACAGCACAAACACGTCCGCTTTAATCAATCGATTCTTTGTCAATACTCCAGCCCAACTTCTGCAAGTTCAGCCAAGCGGTACCGAACCAAAAGCTCGAAGATCGGATGATATTTGGGGAATTTTAACTGCATAATCGGATGATCTTAGGAACTTTAACTGCATAATCGGATGATGTTGGGAATTTAAACTGCATAATCGGATGATCTTTCGCCCATTTGAGCGAACTTTTGGGCAAGCTTTTAATCTATGCTCTCCCTACGCTACGCTACTCTCTTGGGTCAAGGTAAACGTGACGTCTTTCGCTTAAATGCGTGCGCTGCGCGCCGACTCTCTTTAGAAAGCTTTTCGGAAAGCTTGCAGCTTACGATCCACTTTCGGAGTTACTATGTCTCTGCACTTTTAAGCATTACCAAAAGAAAACTATGCTTATCCGTGATGTTCTACACTCGTTCCCTTAATTCGGCCCCTACAACTTTTGGCTATAATAATTATCCCATCTGATAACATTTCGGCAATCTGGTATATATGGTCGTTTTCTATCACTGTGCGTTTTTAATTTTCTCGCATCTTTAAAATTGTGGATGCCAGAGATTTTAGTCTTCTGAAATACACTTGTAACAGTGACATATCACAGAAGACTGGATGCAAAATGTCGTTGCTCTAGCTCTTCTAGTCTCTGGGCAATAGGCACTCATAGGGGCGGACAGACGGCTATTGATGCTGATAAAGAATATATGTACTTTATGGGGTCGGAAACGCTTCCATCTGGACGTTACATACATCCACTTTCACCACAAATCTAATATACCCCTAAACTCATTTGGAATATCGGGTATAAATACCATATTCACTTCTATCCATTACGCATCTGATTTTGCGATTTCCAAATTTCGAGTCCATTATTCTCTGTGGGGAAGTGTTCAGCTCCTGGGATCTTGTCTTGTTTTATTGCAGATGAAGCACCATCCTTTGAAATGCCATCCGAAAACGCCAAATGTTGTAGTGCCGTCGAAGCAAGGTGTAGCGAATTTCGGTTTAGCTATTGCCATGTTGTTGGCAGGAACACCAAATTCCAATTGACGGTTGCGATCCTCGAGCCGAACTTCGAGACGATTTTCCACTTGTTGAATATCCTCATTTAGACGTGTGATCTCATGTTTGATCTATTTATCCAGACGCTGAAATTCTTTCGAGTTTTCTTGAAGTTTCTTCTCAGCATTGACCCATTTCTCTTTTATTTATTAGCACATGTCCCATCTTGACTATCACAAGATGGTACCAGATTTTTAGTAGAAGCCCAGCAAGATGTCCCAGAACTTAGTAAGTGGTGGACATCTGGTAAGCAAGGGCTGGATTTAAATATATTGGAAGTTGATATTTAATAACGGCTCCATCAAGTGGCGAAATAAACTTTAAAATGTCAAGTTTTTGTGCAAGAAGGGAGTGTTTTACAGAGTCGAATGCTTTACTGAGATCGGTGTAAGTAACATCTGCCGACATAACATATTTGCCGACGCATTAAGAAATTATAGCGAGGATGGGTGTGTGGTCTATGATTAATGTTTACGAGGCAGTAAAACTATTTAAGGTTCTGGAAAACACGTATCCTGTATCTTGCTAGGTAATTCTTAAAGCTTTTAAAGTTAAGAACGAAGAAATTTGTCCGAGGTATTACATAGCGAGATAGAGAATAACGAGATCCAACTTCTTGAAATCTAATAAACAGGCAGGCACCGGATTTCACTTACTTTTGTTACGTTTGGTTTTTGTTGTTTAATTTTCTCATGGATTCTGGAAAAACAGAAACAGCTGACATGGTTGCTTCGAAAATATACAGCGTGATACAAATGCCTTTATTTTTTCAATTGCTTGTTTTAAAGCAAAGCGACGGCAGAAAGTGAGCGATTTAGGAAGATTAAGACATCTTAGATACAACACCTGTATATTTAACACGTCTGACTAGCTGTGAGAATAGCATGCATATTGAAAATTAAATTGCTAATGGTCAAACAATTTATTTGTTGCATTAACATGTTGAATTAAATGTGGCGGGAAATAGCTGTCCTTACACATATGTACTATTACGCGCATTTTACGAGCAAAGTCTGTGCTGCCAAAGATCCGATAACCAAATCAGGCTGCATCCACTGTTCTCACAAAAGCTAAAAGAGCTAAAAAATTTACGGTTGGTTAAGAAAAGATTATTTATAAAGAAGTCACGAGCTATATTGAGCTGGTAATGGTGCCAGGTTTAATTTTAATGCATCAATAAGTCATTAATTTGTTCCCTTTGTAATTCAGATTCGTTTAGTTTTATCATTTCATTCGTTAATTTCGTCGAGGAAAATGTTTTCGTTTTGAAAACGATGAAATCTTGCGGAATGTGAGAACGGGAGCAGCAGTGAACCAAGGGGCTTCCCAGATCTAATCGGACAAGAAAGCTAGACAAAATAATCAAAAACTGTGTCAAACACATTGTAAACGATGGGGAACGTTGTGAGTTGCTGCTGCGACCGCAACTCTACATTTATACCCGATACATAGTCAGTATGGCAACATTAAACGACAAAGAGTGCGTGCGAGAGAGACAAAAAATCAGTCAGAACGTGTCGACGAGCGCTGCGTAGCCAATGCAAATTGATTTGTTTCTTTTTTCTGTAATAATAATCCAATCTGATTCGGATTCGGCAAGATTCGGCAATCTGGTAGATTGCCATTCTCTATGATTGTGCGTTCTTAATTTTTTCCTATCTTCAAAATCGTGGTTGCCACAGATTTTCGCTCTTTGTGTTGGCGGAAGGTGTTGGGGCGATATTTTGAAACACACTTGTAACAGTGAGTTCTGCAGTGAAAAATTACAAATAGTTTTGTAACAGTGAGAGCTCTACAGTCAGGTCTAATAATCTCTGAGATCTGTGGATGCCACAGATTTTCGTCCTTTGTGGGGGCGGAAGTGGGCAGGTCGAAGTTTTGAAATACAATTGTACTTCTGTGAAGTATTTTCAATTGGCAAGTTGAAGGCACAAAAAACTATCATATAATCTTTATCTGCTAGCGACGAAAAACAGTTTTTATAGCGAACAGGTACTGCTCTTATTATAAGATTTCCGAAGACGGCGGAATATACGAGCATGTAGTGAAGATAGCAAAGGCGTGAAGAATCAGTTTTACATACAGGAATTCCAGTCCTTGTTGACCCTGGACTCGGAAAATTTTACGACGTGAAGTTTGAGTCCACTGTAATCAGAACCGCTCCAGAACGTTGAGTCGAACGGTAGTTTCTAAAGGGCTCGGTAAACGCAGGCTGCTGAGCTTACTGCGTAAATCTCTAGAGTTCTGATAAGTTACTGCAAGAGAAGAAGGTAGTTTTTGTTACACTTGGCTTGTTTCCCAGAGGGCAATGCCGGCTAGCTGTCGACCCCAGGGCTGGGTAGTTCCCCTTGCCCGCCAAATGTAGACAAAAAAGGAGACATACTACTTCTCGGCACATCAAAACTAACAACAACCTAACAACAACAAAGAAAATCATAAACAGACGGCTATCAAGTGGGTGAAGCTTGGGTGTTATCACTTCGCGCGCCCGCCCTACCTGTGACCAAACACAACGTTCATTTTGGCCACCCTCTGCTGGAACGGTAACGGCTGGCCTAATCCATGGCTTATGCCACGCGTCCTCCCTCTATTTTAAATTTAATGCATCATGCTTCAATATATATCCAAGCTTTAATAATCGTAAATTGACAATTTCATCTTTCTATACTCAAAATTATCACTAACCACTAAGAAACACCAAAACGTTCGACACAAAGGCAAACAAGGAAATAACTGCTGAAATTTCGCTCAACCAACAGGGATACCCTCACCCATACGTAATGGAATATGTGTAGATGAGTGGATCCAGTTTTACGGGAGTTAATTTAACTCGGGCCCCTACGGAGACTTAACCTACCAAGAGCTCTTGTTAAGGGTCCCCGGGACATAAACAATAAACAATATTTTTCCACAAATCGCTCGACCAAATACGGTGGACTGATGGGACCCCCGCGTCACCCACAAAGGGTTAATCTTCTGGCACTGAACAGCTGATCGCAGATTTAGGTTCGTGAAAGGTGTTGGTGTTTTTACATATTTAGTTCAATGGCCAAGATTTTACGTTAAACGGTTTAACATAATACTAAATACTAAATAAAGGACAACACACAGAACAAAATAAAATTTAATGTGGAACGGTGTTTGGAGTGCGGATTATGTTTTTTTTTCCTTTAAGTTCAAACGACGTGGGCGATCGCTGGCCGTGGCCGGTCAGCCCTAAATTTATATAGGTCCGTGTATACGTGTGCGCGTGTGTGTGTGTGTGAATAGGGTTTCGGGGTTTTTACTTGGTGAATGAGACCAAACGTGTGGCACGCACTGGAAGGCGATGCAACGATCGTGCGGTGTGGCTAGAATCGCCCTGGCAGCTAAATCGTCCTCTTTCACCCTCCCCCTTCACACGTCCCGCGCTACTTGGCTCACACACGCGCAACTGGAACGAACTCACTCAGGTTCCGTTGGGCAGTCTTCTTCTCTGCAGTCGACTTTCTCGAACTCCAGTGTCCCTCTCCAGGAAACCTTCTGGCCCGGTTCTGGTGGCTATATTCCTTGCCGGTTCAAACTTTCTGTTTTAAGCACAAAACTTCAAATTTCGACGTTACTCCGTCCACGCTCCACGATTTCCATAATCCAATCCACGTTTTCTAATATTTTCACTCCTATTTATCCCTTTTTCCCTTACTAATACATATAACTAATCCTATTCTCTTCCTTATATCCCCAGTGACGGCTCCAGCTCCCCCCGATGTCCAAATACACCATCGAGCCTCCCTGGACTTCCGCTAGATGGCGCGTCGCCCTCAGCCCTGGCCACCTATCGTTCAGGTGGGACTGGAACATTTTTTGTATCGGTGGAAGTAGAACGGGAAGATGAGGATGGAACTTGGGTCTGATTTTGATTGGGGAGAGTTAAGAGGTCCTATTCATCAGCTTAGTCTTATAATCTTTCACAACCAAATTAGCTGCCAAAATTTTGCCAGAGCAAAAGGTTTTGGATTGAGTTAGATGCATATCTTAAGGAAAGCTTTTTCTTTGGAATAATATAAATAAATGTAAACGGCTTAAATTAAACGGCTGTTATATTGCTTTGCATCATTTGACATGAGGTGTGGGGCAAGCCGTGAGATAAAAACATTGTCGCTTTGGAGGTAACCCCAACTGTGGTTTTGGCAATAACCTTGTTCAAAGTGACCGCCACGATAATTAGATATTGATCTCTAACAACACTGCGCATGTGCCCTGCTGCATATCGATGTTCTCATATCGATGTTCTCGTAAATAGCAACTCGGAGGGATACTTAAAAGAAAACGAAAAAACAAAAGAAAGACACGGACAACAGTATTGTCGTCGTAGTTGCTTTGTGCATGAGACGATCGACAGTTACAAATTTTGCACTGTGGGACAATAAGTATAAAAAATGAGTGGAAATATGAATTTCAATATTGAGAAACTGGACGAAAACAATTATAGCACATGGGAAGTTTTGATGAGAAGTGTTCTCATACAAAATGATTTGTGGCCAATCGTCAGTGGTAAAATTGAGCTTAGTGAAAGTGCAACAAATGAGCAACGTGCAGCTTTTGAACTAAAGGATCAAAAGGCGTTGGCGTCAATTTTACTTTGTGTTAAATCGACCCAACTAAACAATATTACAAATTGTGTATCGTCGTCACAGGCAAGGCAAAAGCTAAATAAAATTCACAGGCCAAGCGGACCAGCAAGGGTAGTGCTTTTAATTAAACAATTGTTGACGTTAAAAATGTCGGATGGTATAAGTGCACAGGAACATTTGCGGAAATTCCAGGTGGTACACGAGGCTTTAGCAGAGGTCAACATAAAGGTTGATGAAAAGATCTTATCAGTTGTGTTGCTAAATGGTTTGCCTAAATCGTATGAAAGTTTTGTTGTTGCGATTGAGACGCGAGATGATTTGCCGAGCTTGAGCATGCTAAAAATAAAAATTTCTGAAGAAGCGAATAGGCAGGAAGATAGCATTAGCAAGGAAATTACAAGTAGCGCGGAACTACACGTCAGTTATGACAACAACAATTTTAAGAAAAACTTTAAGAAGGGCAAAAAGTGTTTTAAGTGCGGAAAGGAAGGGCATTTTAAATCGGAATGCCGTGCTAAAAGCAAGCAGGAAGGAGCAAACAACCAGGGCGCAAACAGTAAAAGCGGGGAAAGATTGGGTACAATGCTTTGCGTAACCGAATATGCCAAAGTGGAACCAGAAAAATATGTACCAATCCTAAGTTTAGCTAAGCCAAATGACCAGATGTTAAATGCATGGTGCATAGACAGTGGCGCAACGGCGCATCTATGTTGTGACAAGGAACGCTTTGTGTCGTTCACGGAAGATAATCAAAAAGTATTTTTAGCCGGCGGTAAATCACTTATTGCTGAAGGGCATGGAACTGTTCAAGTAAAGTTCGGTGATAGATCCGTTACGCTGGAAAAGGTTATCTTGGTACCAGATTTGCAGTACAATTTTATATCGGTCACAAAACTATTAAAACATGGAAAAAAAGTTGTGTTTGAGAAAAATCAAGCGATGATATTTGAAAACGGAAAAATAGTTATAAAGGCACATCTGGAAAATGGATCGTTTATGTTTCAGGACAATCAGGAAAAGTGTATGAACATTGTAAATGTTGAGGCATATGCATTCAAATGGCACAATAGGTTCGGCCACGTACATTTTGACGCATTAAAGGAAATGGTTAACAAGGAGATGGTAATAGGTCTCAAGGGCATATACAAGCAACATGCGCAAAAAGTAAAATTTGCGTGCAACCATTTCAATCGAGCACAAACAGGTCAAAGGGCGTTCTAGACTTAATATATACTGATGTATGCGGTCCAATGCAAAAGCAGTCAATGGGAGGCAATCGATATTTCGCCACATTTATTGATGATTGTTCAAGATATGTATCAGTAAGCTTCCTAAAAGCCAAAGATCAGGTTTTCGAAGCTTTTAAAGAATTTAAAAGTCAAGTTGAGTGCCAAACTGGGAGAAAAGTCAAGGTTTTACGAAGCGACAATGGCCGAGAATACATATCAAACGTTTTTGATAATTACCTAAACCAAAATGGAATAAAGCGAAACTTAACAGTGCCATATACACCTCAACAAAACGGAGTTGCAGAAAGGGCCAACAGAACATTGGTAGAAATGGCAAGAAGTATGCTGCTGCATGCGTGACATCCAAATTGCAAGTGTGGCTTGCCTGCCCTTTACATTGCCGCTCCGATCGCTAAGCGCAGCTTCGCTCGGCCGACGTCGGTAGGCAGACGCAAAGCGGAGATAGCGAAGAGCGAGCTGGCAGAGAGCGTTTAGCAGGGCAAGCAAGCGCAGAGCTTTAACAAACAAATGAGTGACATAGACATAAGTAACAAACAAAATAAGCGGCTGAGGGCCAAGAATTAGGTGCTATTTGGCAAGCAGCTAATCGGCTGGGTTCTGCTCCGAACATTCACCCCCCGTTGGAAGGCAAAGGCTTTCAACAGATCCATCCTGAAGGGGCAGAACCGCTATTTTTCCAACGGCCCTCTTGAAAAGGCCTTTTTGAGTGCGGATGACGGCTACTCTGATGGTTCCTTTTTTTCCTGGGATGACGCTCTCAATGCGGCCAAGCGGCCACCTTAATGGTGGCAGCGTTTCCTCCTTGATCATGACGAGCGCTCCTAGCTTGATGTTTGGAGACGATGACCGCCACTTGCTCCGCTCCTGAAGAATCGAAAGATACGCCGTGCTCCATTTTCTCCAAAACGCCTGCTTCATTTGACACAGCCGCTGCCATCGCCTAAGTAGGTTGACCCGGAGATGCGCCACATCTGGCTCGTCGAATGCAGCTTTCGGGGCTCCATTGAGAAAGTGGTTTGGCGTGAGCACATCTAGATCATCGGGACTTTCTGTAATTGCATAAAGCGGACGGGAATTTAACAAAGCAGAGATTTCACAAGCCAAGGTCTGAATTTCATCAAGAGTAAAAATGTAGGTCCCGACGATGCGATGAAAATGATATTTAGCTGCTTTAACAGCCGCCTCCCACAAACCCCCAAAATGAGGTGAGCGAGGTGGGATGAATTTCCAGTCGATTCCACTAGAAACGCAGAGATGTGACACAGCCGACGTATGAGGATCGCTGAGGAACATTTGCCGAAGCTCCAAAAGCTCATTTTTTGCTCCTACAAAATTTGTAGCGTTGTCTGACCAGATGATTCGAGGTTTGGGACGTAGACTTATAAAACGCCTTAATGCTGCCAGAAAGGATTCTGTAGATAGATCCCGAACGACTTCCAAATGAGTTGCTTTGGTGCTAAAGCATACGAAGACAGCGATGTAACATTTGATAGGAGGCCTGCTTCTGACTTCCGACTTGTGATAAAAGGGTCCGCAAAAATCAACGCCCGTTGTGTGGAATGCTGGATTAGTCCTTACGCGATCCGCAGGCAAGTTTCCCATGATATGTTCCCTCAGCACTGGCTTCAAACGAAAGCATCTAACACATTTGCGAATGATTCCCGCAACATATTTGCGTCCACCAATAGGCCAGAATTTTTGCCGAAGCAGTCCGAGCAATCCTTTTGCTCCTGCGTGGAGAAACCTTTCGTGAAAGAAGATAATAATAGAGACAGTGACAGGATGTCCCTTAGGAAGCAGGATCGGGTGCTTCGCGTCGTAGTCCAATTCGGCATTTTGGAGGCGGCCTCCAACACGCAGCAATCCAAAGCTATCCAGAAATGGATTCAGTGAGGCCATCGTGCTTTTTGGGGGTAGGGCCTGTTTGCTGGCGAGGGCCCTTATCTCTTCCGAAAATTGTTGCTGCTGTATTGCCCTTATGAGCAAATGCGTACCATTTTTGATGTCGATTACGGTAAGTTGACCCTTCGACCGCGCTATGCCTTTGTCCTTGAGAATGTAGAATCGATATATGTAAGCAAAGACGCGCTGCATGGATCCGAATGAGTTTTGAAATTTGCAATCGTACGATACATCCCTTTCGTTTGAAACAACCAATGCTGCATGACGACGTTCTGGTACATCGGTCGGCAATTGCAAGCCTGCAGGCCACTCTGAGCTCTCAAGACGCAAGAATGGTGGTCCAGAGATCCAAAGGCTGCTATCCATTAGTTCAGCGGGCGTGGCTCCACGTGATATGATGTCGGCAGGATTCAACTTTGTGGGCACGTGATGCCAAGTCATTCCAGCGGTGAGCTCCTGAATCCGCTGAACTCGATTAGAAACAAATATATTAAAATTCAATGGTGATTCTCGAATCCAGGCAAGGGCTATGGACGAATCCGACCAGCAATGTATTTGGCATGGAGCTGATAATCCCTTAACTATGGTGGACACTAGTTCGGCTAATACGAGGGCAGCGGACAGCTCAAGCTTCAAGGGCGCGACTCTGGATTTAGAGCATAAGAGATGACTTTGCACAATGCCAAGAGCTTCCGAACGCATGTATACACAGGCGCCATATGCTGCTTGGCTCGCATCACAAAACGCGTGCATTTCTAATCTGGCTTGCTGCCGAAGCACGTAACGTGGAAACTTAAAGTTTTTAACCATCGACAACTGCGAAGTCAGCTCAATCCAAGTCGTATGTAGATCCTGGGGCAGGCTTTCGTCCCAATTCAATTTTAGGCTTTCGTTCCATAGCGACTGCATAAATATTTTAGCTTTTGTGATGATGGGAGAGATGAGCCCTAGAGGATCGTAGAACCTAGCTAGTGTAGACAGGACCGAACGCTTCGAGGTTGGGCCTGCAGCGGTTCCGACGTGAGCAAAGCTAAACAGAAGATTGTCCGTGGTGGGATCCCAAACTAGACCAAGCGCCTTGGTTACTTCAGTCCCGTCATGAAAGGTAAGGAACTTTTCGCGATCCGCCTCCGATACGCCTTCCAAAGCAGCGGGTTCATTGGAACACCATTAACGTATGGGAAAACATCCTTTCGAAAGTAGCTCCTTTACCTGCTGACGAATTTTGATGACAGAATCAATGCTGTCCCCTCCAGATATGAGATCATCGACATAGAAATCTCTTCGAACAACATCAGCGCCAAGCGGAAAACGCAACTCTTCATCATTTGCCAATTGATGCATAGCACGAATTGCTAAGAAAGCGGCAGGTTTGGTTCCGTAAGTAACAGTCTCCAACTTGAACACCTGAATCTCCTCCTTCGGGTCATTGCGCCATAGGATGCACTGCACGTGCGTATCGGGATGGGAAACGCGTACACAGCGGTACATTTTGCAGATATCGCCACACAAGGCGACTTTAAAAAAGCGGAAACGAAGCAGAGTTATCAGAATTTTAGGTTGGATGGTGGGTCCAGCCATAAGCGCATCATTCAGTGATACTCCAGACGCTGTTTTGGCAGATCCATCGAACACTACGCGTAATTTGGTGGTTGTACTATCCTGCTTGTGGACGCAATGGTGAGGCAAGAAGTACTGCGGGAGGTCTGACTGCCGCGAAGCTGGCGACATGTGTCCTAAATCACGATACTCCTGAAGAAACTCCATATATTTTGCCTTAAGCTGTGCATTTTTTGCTAGCTTCCTCTCCAAATTGAGAAATCTACGTAGCGCCTGCTGATACGATTCTCCTAATTCCTCTAGACTGAATTTGGTTGGCAAACGCACGGAGTAAGCTCCGGACTCTAGGCGAATGCAGTTTGTGACGAAATGCTGTTCGCAATGAACGTCTTCCTCCGAAATTGATGAGGGCGAATAATCTCCATCGACTTCCCAAAACCGCCTTACAATATCGCACAAATTAGTCTCGCAAGCGGAGATGACAGGGGGATCTTCAACGGCTGCTAGCGCCGCACGGGCTTTCTCAGAGTTTTTAATACTTCCTGACACTATCCAGCCAAGTTTCGTCTTCTGCAATGTTGGCAATTGGTCTGACAGTCGAATCTGTCCAACGCACATTAATTCGAAAAACAAACCAGCACCTATCAACAGATCGACACGCTGGGGCTTGGCGAAATTAGGATCAGCTAGTTTTAGGTTATTTGGCATTGGCCAATCCTTTGCGTCTAGGCCGAAGTTAGGCTGCATTCCTGTGATTGAGGCAGTGATAATTGCAGAGAGGAAACCGCGATAGCTTTCGTCTTGAGATTGCAGGACGATGTCCACAGCCTTGCTGGATGGTAGAATTGACTCTCCAATACCGGCGATTTTAACGTGAGACGGGTGAGGATCTAACTGCAGCTGATTGGCGAGTCTCGATGTTATAAAGTTAACCTGAGAAGCGGAATCTAAAATGGCACGACATGGAATAAGCGATCCAAAACGGCCCCTGACATATACGATTGCAGTAGCTAGCAGCACGTTTTGGCTAGGCAGAGATTTTTGACTCGAGGGGGGAGGGCTAATATATTTGCTTGCTACTAGGGCACTTGCAGGATCATGCTGGGTCGATTCCGTGCTCGGCGACGGCAACTCAGCGTCAGCGCCCGACTGCATGTGGAGCAGTGTGTGATGCTTGGCTTGGCAATTTCTACATGCCCCTGACTTGCAGCGTTGCAATGAATGGCCTTTGTTGAGGCAGTTTAGACATAAATGGCGCTTCTTCACCTCCTTGTATCGAGAAAAAACAGGGAGATCTATAAATGCCTGGCATCGGGATATGTAGTGATCGGAGGATTTGCAATACTTGCATGTTGAGCTATTATGATCGTTAATGGAGGTGATTAGGGTGCTAGGTTTACTTTCTCCCACCTGCTGGCTAGGAATTGTTACCATAGCCGATCCCAAATTTTCCAGCATCCGACATCTTGCTTCCAAGAATGAGGCCGTGCTTGACCACCGAGGCAATCCTGACGTCGGCAAGTTCTCTTCCCATTTCTCCTTGGTCTTGTGGTCCAATTTCGTGCCTATGATGAAGATCAGCAACCCATCGGAAATCTCCTGCGGGGTCGCCAAGGTCTGAAGTGCACGCAAGTGCGAATTGATTTTATCGCTGAGCGCGCGCAAGCCGATAGCCGAGCCCTTCTCCACCCCTTGCAGCCCGAAAATAGCCTTGACGTGTGCCTGAAAATGTAACAGTTTATTATCGAATCGCAACATTAGTAAATTCAACGCCTTGTCGTAATTCTCCTCAGAAAGTTCCAAGGAACGAATCGTATCCAGCGCAGCACCATCTAGACATCCACGAAGATATTGGAATTTTTCGATGATTGGTATACGATGGTCTTTGTGCACCATTGTCGAAAACATCGCGTGGAATTCTGGCCAATCCATGTAGCTCCCACTGAATCGCGGAAGCTGCAACTCGGGCATTCGAGAACGGCCTATACTATTATAGGCGAACAACGACGAATTCCCCTCGAGAGTATGCCGAGCCGTTGAATTGGCAACATTTACCGTGCGAGCAGCCATCAACTCCCGCGACAGCCTGGACCTAACCTTGACATAAACATTCGAAAAGTCCAGCCGGGCATCATGGGCTAACTGCAGGAAATCCAGCCTTTCAAGGCTCGTTTGAGCGGCATCGAAATCCGCATTCATTCGCTCGATTTGCTCTAAGCGAGCTTGAAGTTCTGCCTCATCTAACTCGGCAAGCTCTTCCTTGGTAAGAAAGCGATCCATGGCCTTTAGTTGGCGCGCGATGGACTCGGCCTTGTGCTTGTAGAAATCTACATCACTCGGCATTGCTGCGTTCGCGACATTGGTAGGCTCAGGTGCTGCCATGTTGAGGTTTTAAAAGAGTCACTCAGCACGACCGAAAAAGACACCCTGTATACGTATAAACGTGGGAACCGAAAGCAAAGGGATTACAGCTAATGCCTTTAGCTGTGCGGCTGTGCGAGCTGTCCGATTCCGCTTTGTACTCCGCTTGTGTGTATTAGTGAGTTCGCTGCACTGCCTACCGCACTGCACTGACCGAATTGTCGCGACAGAGAAATTAATAGCCAGCAATGCGTGTATGTAGGTGTATGTAAGTGTGTTTTAGCACCGAATTGTGCTTAACCGCCGAAAATTTGCTAGGGCTAACGAATGTCGATCGCGAATGATTATTAATTGACACTGCAACTCTTCGATCACGTCGGGGTCACCAAATTTTATGTGGAGATAATCGGCCAATCGGCCGACTAATTATTTCGAATTAAACAAAACTCGGCGCAGAAATAAAATTACGATATGTTCTTTAATGCGTGACATCCAAATTGCAAGTGTGGATTGCCTGCCCTTTACATTGCCGCTCCGATCGCTAAGCGCAGCTTCGCTCGGCCGACGTCGGTAGGCAGACGCAAAACGGAGATAGCGAAGAGCGAGCTGGCAGAGAGCGTTTAGCAGGGCAAGCAAGCGCAGAGCTTTAACAAACAAATGAGTGACATAGACATAAGTAACAAACAAAATAAGCGGCTGAGGGCCAAGAATTAGGTGCTATTTGGCAAGCAGCTAATCGGCTGGGTTCTGCTCCGAACACTAGTAATGACCTTATTGTAATTCCAGAACCAATAAGAGGAACAGGACGCCCAACCATAGTACGGACGGGCAAACTAGGACGACCAAGGAAGCAGTATCATATGCTCAATGCGATACTGGCAGCAGACGTACAAGTTCCACAAAACTACGCACAAGCTGAACGGTCTACTGAAGGCGAGATATGGAAAGCATCAATGAAGGACGAGTACGAATCACTCGTGAAGAACGGCACGTGGTCGCTTACTAAATTGCCTAGCGGGAAAAAGTCCATTGGATGCAGATGGGTTTATGCAGTTAAGTCCAATCCGGATGGAAGCGTGAACAGGCTCAAATCACGTCTGGTGGCGAAAGGTTGTAGCCAACGCTACGGGATCGACTACAAGGAAACATTTGCACCAGTTGTACTCCACGCAACTATCAGGTTGATAATTGCACTTGCAGTCGAACATGGTCTCCACCTACATCAAATGGATGTTGTCACGGCGTATCTCAACGGCGAATTGGAAGATGAGGTTTTTATGAGACAACCTGAGGACTTCATCAGCGAAGTTCACCCAAATCACGTTTTGAGGCTTCACAAAAGTATATATGGCCTAAAACAATCAGGAAGAGTGTGGAACTCTACGTTGGATGCAACGCTGAGACGCATTGGTTTTATACCGACTGTCAACGAACCCTGTCTGTATTGTAAGCCAGGTAAAAATATGTGTCTAATAGCTGTCTACGTAGATGACATTATTTTGGCGTGCAAGGGACCTAGATGATATATCTGATATCAAGATAAAGATCGCAGCAGAATTTGATGTGGTTGACATCGGGCCTATGCAATACTTTTTAGGTATTGAAGTGAAACGTGAAGGCAGTACGGGTGCGATTTCAATCAGCCAACGGAAGTATATTAGAGAGTTGCTCGAACAGTACAATTTGAAAGATTGTCGACAGACGTCCACGCCTCTTGAAGCTGGTTACCAGGTGGCATGCAACAAAGAGGACTGCCGCAGGGTCGACATCACATCGTTCCAAAAGCTAATTGGAGAGTTATCTTATCTTGCTGTTATGACTCGTCCGGACAATGCGCATTCGCTCATTCCGAGCATGAAGCGGCAGCCAAGCACATCCTTAGATATTTGGCAAAAACTATCGACTGGGAGATATGCTACACAAAGCAAGGAAAGGCAATTGAGTGTTTTGTTGATGCAGATTGGGCAAGTGATATGACGAACCGAAAGTCATTCACTGGCTATGTATGCATGTTGGCAGGAGGAGCGGTTTCTTGGGAGTCAAGAAAGCAATCGACGGTTGCCCTCTGTTCCACGGAGGCAGAGTACATAGCCTTATCATCTGCAGCAAAAGAACGATATACTTTCGCAGCCTACTGATTGACTTGAAGCTGATGTCCAAGGAGTCAGCTATTCAGATGTACGGCGACAACATTGGAGCACAGCAGCTTGCTAGAAACACCATGTTTCATGCACGTACAAAGCACATCGACGTCAAGATACATCATATTCGAGAGGTTCTCAAGAGAGGTGAAGTCAACATTGCGTATCTGCCAACCGATGAGATGATAGCAGATGTCCTCACAAAGAACTTAGCCAAGGTTAAGCACCATAAATTTGTATTCGCATTTGGTTTAAAAGATCGTTTATAAGTGCTTGACATGTTATTGGATATTAGTTAAGTATATTTAAAGTTTGTAAACATGCGTTGTGTTGAGGAGGAGTGTTCAAAGTGACCGCATCGATAATTAGATATTGATCTCTAACAACACTGCGCATGTGCCCTGCTGCATATCGATGTTCTCATATCGATATTCTTCTTTCGGCGTCTGTCCCTTGCGTATGTTACTCGGAAGCACATATAATTCTGTATACTGATCTTCTGCTGTCTTACAAATAAAATAACTTTAACAAACCTTTATTAATGGACAGATTGTTTGATGATTTCATGTTTAAATAGGGAGCTAATTAAGATATTTTTTTAGTAAAACAAAAACTGTTCAGACAAATTAAAAGAAAGTGCGGAGCGCAAAACAAGAACATGTCTAGTCACTACTAAAGAAAACGAACGATATTTATGTAGTAGTTTAAGTTGCTTGATGGCAACGAGTAACATTTATTTGATAAGTATGTTGGACTTAAAATTATAACAGCTCCAAGTTTTACAAGTATGTTTATGAATAATTATATGCGTGTACGTCTGATGCGTGGCTGAACTGACAACTGACTCATCTCTCTCTCTTGCTATCGGCTCTCTCAGAGCCGATTACTGCTCTATCCCGACGACACGACGAAAACACGACCGCTTCGTGTCTCTCTCTTTCCTTCGTTTCCTACATTCGGCTGTCCTGACGGACCATTCGCCTCGGATGGGTCTAGCCAAGGTTTCATATATTCTGAAACTGTAGAGGTCTTATAGGGACCCTCAGTATCCCCAATCTTCTCGACTTCGTACCTTCCATGATTCTTTACCCTAACCACCTTATACGGCCCTAGATACTTTCCTTTTAGCCTTAATCCAGTACCATACTGAGTACGCTTGATAGCTACTAGCTCATTAACCTCATACTGTCTATCTAGTTTCCTTTTTAAGTCAAAACTCTTCTTGTTTTCATGCTGTAACCGTGCAATGTTTTCAACTACTTCCTTTCTAATTTTTTCGCGGTCCTTGTTCAACTCTTCGATAAGTGATCCAATATTTCTTTTATTTTTGGATCCATTCCTATACGCATGTCTAGCCCAGTCAATATCTTGAAAGGTGTTACCTTGGTACTTCGCGGCTCAACACTGTTGATCATTTGCTGTACTTTTCCTAGATGCTTATACCAACTACCGGAATTACCCTGACACAATTTCGACAACATAGGCACCACTATCTTGTGCATCCTTTCGACTTGACCATTCCCACGTGGAACGCCTGTGGCAATCATTAAATGCTGTATTTTCTCTCTCTCACAATATTCACGAAACAAATTGGACATAAACGCTGCACCCCTATCCGTCACTATTCTGTTCGGATTACCAAAACTAGTCCCCTGAATTTCCAAACACTTAACGACCTCTTCAACACCTGTACTACGTGTAGAATATAACCAAACAAACTTAGAAAATCCATCAACGACAACCAGTATATAATTGTACTGTTTTTTAGTCATTTCCATTGGTCCAACGTGATCAATGTGATACGTTTGTAACGGCCTATCACCCTTGTCTATTGGTTGCAAATAACCCTCACGTTTTCCTGTCTTTTCATTGACAATGATACACTCGACACAACTATTTATTACGCGCCATACTTTGTCTTTTAACTTCGGAATATAATACGACTTTTCAATGATATCTTGTGTCTTTTTAACTGAAAAATGTCCTTGCTTATGTGCTATTGATATAATCTCATTTTCCAACTGAGCTGGTACTACGATGAGCTCCTTATCCGGATCCTTAAACAAAATCTGATTCTGAATATAATAATCCTCATATTCCTTGTCCTCCACAATACTTTTAACAGCCTTAACCCAATCGTCGGTTAGCTGAGCTTCTTTCAAACGATGAGCTATACTTTCGGTCACCATAAAACAAGATACACGACTCAACGCGTCAACGTGCCTCATCTTCGTTCCTGAGCGATGTTCTATAACATAATTAAAATCTTGTAGGTACATGGCCCAACGTGCTACTCTCAAAGGAACGTCTTTCTTTTTGATCGTCATTGTAAATGCATTACAATCTGTGACAATTTTGAACTTTATACCCAAAACGTATACACGCCATTTAGCTAAAGCTTCGATAATTGCCAGAACCTCAAGGTCATAAGCAGGATATTTCTCTTCACATGGCTTAGTCCTACGGCTCATATATTGAACTGGATGGAATTGGCTGTCTTCCAAACTCTTTTGCAGTAACACGGCTCCATACCCCCATTTTGATGCATCAGTATGGATTTCTGTCTCCAACTTCTCCAACTTCAATGCTACCTTTAGTTGTTCAAACGCAACCTGATGTATCTCCTTAAATTCAAATTTAACATCCTTCCGCAGCAGATCTGTCAATGGTTTTGCAATAACAGCATAACCCTCAATAAACTTTCGGAAATAAGAAGTCAATCCTATGAAACGCTGCACTACTTTTTTATCAACTGGCACTGGGAACTTTTCGACTGCCCTCGTCTTCTCATCACTTGGTCTTATCGTATTCTTTTCTATTATATACCCCAGAAAATTAACCTTTGGTCGTATCAGCTGACACTTTCTCCAATTTATACGTAGCCCATTCATTTCCGCTATCTTCAGTACTTTTCTCAACTTTAACAAACTCTCTTCTTTATCTTGACTACAAATAATAACGTCATCCATATAGACTGCTGCTTCATTATTCTTTACCAAATCTCTCAACACAGCCATTATAAATCTGGTAAACACCGCTGGAGAATTTGAAATTCCAAATGGTACATATAAAAATTCGAACTGACCATTCTGAGTCACAAAAGACGTATATTTTTGAGACTCGACTTCTACAGGCACATGGAAAAAACCATTCGTTAAATCCAACGTGGTGAAATACCTTGCACCCTGCAGTTTCTCCAACACTGTATCCATATGTGACATTGGAAAGTTATCGCGAACTATTTTCTCATTCAGCTTTCGGTAATCACAGCATAGTCTCTTGCTACCGTTCTTTTTCGGTACCAACACTACTGGTGATGCATACTCCGATGTACTTGGCTTTATAATCTTCTGAGCCAGCCACTCTTCCACTTGCTTGTCCACGATTTCCTGTTCACACAACGGTAATCGTCTCGGATGCTGGAAAACTGGTATCTCATCCACTAATACAATTTTCATTTTTATCGGCGCTTCTACATTTCTCTGAGGTTGGTACTTTCCTACCATACCCCTAACATCTCTAGCATGTGCTTCACTGAGATGACCAACATCAATTGAAAACTCCTTCTCAACTTCGTCAATACTTGACATGCAAATGCCTTTATATTCATTAAACAATTCCACGCATGAGGACGATGCTACCTGATCAAGTTTCTTATCTTTATCCTCGCCACAAACTCTACGAACAAATCTTGTTCCTGTCTTAGAAACTTGCATGTCCACGGGATCCAGAATAGTCCTTCCTAAAATGGCTTCAAAACCAATATCCTCGTCTGGAATGACATGAAATTCTACCTCCATTCCAATCTCATCGATTTTCACTGGTATCGAAAAGCTACCAAAAGTTACAACTTGACTATCTCCAATACCTGTTAAACATTTCTCCTGGCCGATCAGTTCAAGATTTCCAAATTTCAAAAATACCCTCCTGCGAATTAAACACAAATCTGCTCCAGTATCAATCAAACCTTGGAATACCAAATTCGCGTACTTAATATCCTTTAATTCCAAACCTGATGGAGTGAAAATACCTGACGGCTTATTGACGACTTCCTTATCTCGAATAATGTTCGTATTCGATCTCTTTTCTTGTCTGGTTTCGACCTTGACATTACAGCTTGCAGCACGGTGTCCTGGTTGGCCACATTTGAAACAACAAAAATCATTTTTGGGACAATCTTTCCTCAAATGCGATTTGTCTCCACACTTAAAACATTTCCTAAAATTCTCTGCCATCGACCCTTTCACCGAACTCTCACTTTTATTACTCAGCGGCCAATTCTTACTCATCGGCTTGGATCCGCCTCTAGCTTTCTGGTAAACATCGATCTGAAATTTAAGCTCCTTTAAGTTTCTAGCTTGGTACAGCATTGCCTTACTTGCCCTAGCGTCTGGTATACCATCCACAAAATATTCGATTAAACTCTCATCATCTAGTTTAATTGGCTTGGCTATCTCCATTAACGCATACAAAAACTCATGCAACGACTCTCCTTTTTTCTGCTGGCGCTTTTGCAACATTCTATGTACTTCTACGGACGACAGTTTAACACTAAACTCATCCAACAGAGTTGCCTTCAACGAATTCCAGTTACGAATATCACGCAAACTACGAACGAAAGATTTTGCTGCACCAACTAACAACTGCTTGGCATAAATGAATAATTGTAATTGACTCCATTGAACAGTAGCTGCGCATTCTTCTAATTCCTCTATCCATTGATTGATGTCGGGGTTATTAGAACCAGAAAATTGTGACACACTACCTTCCACGTCTTTTAGCGTAAACCAAGATTTATACTCTGCCTGTCGCGTACCTGGTTGAACTGCTACGGTATCATCCACTGCTGTTACTACGGACTCATTCTCTGACTCTTCTTCATCCTCAACTGGAAAGCCGTGATGTGTTAATAGTCTATCTTGCAAATCGCGCTTTCGTCCCGTCGTCTGCAACGCAAGCTCTCTTAACTTCTCTCGCAAATCTGCGACTCTCAGTGTCATTATCTCTTCAACTTGCATCGTGACGATTTAAATACAAAATAATTGATATTAGCTTATATCTAAGAAAATGTAATTAAATCAACTTAAACAACCTTATTACTGCTGGCCTGTTAACAATTTTCCAGTTAACATCGATTTCGAAAACGCCTTTAAAGTCGTCACTGTTAACGATCGCTTCTCTGTTAACGCTCACCTTACTATGGGTTTACCCTTGTTAACTCTCGCTTCTGCGCAGAACTTTCCAGACTCCAAATTTGACGCACACACACCACCACATCCAGATCTCGCTTGCCTGTCGATGTCGCTGTTGCCGTCCTCTCTTTGTTGCCTTGCCTTGCTCTCGCCGTTCGCCGATAACTCGTTGTCGCTTCCCGAATCGTCGCTGCTTCTGCTGTTACAAAATGAACTGCTGCTTGTCTTTTCTTGTAGTTGTAGTCTCCGTCCGACGCAGTGCAACACAACAACAATCAATGTTCTTTGATTCTTGCTGTTTGCTGCCGTCGTTTTGTCGCTTCTGCTTCCTTTGGAACGAACGCACTCAGATTGTCGTCTCTGTGCCGCTTGTCTCCTTGTAGCTCTAGCCTCTCAGACGCAATGCACAACAACAACAACGAAGGTTTTGATTCTTGCTGTGTTTGCTGCCGTCTGCCGTCGTTTTGTCGCTTCTGCTCTCTTTGGAACGAACGCGCTCAGATTGTCGTCTCTGTGCCGCTTGTCTCCTTGTAGCTCTAGCCTCTCAGACGCAATGCACAACAACAACAACGAAGGTTTTGATTCTTGCTGTGTTTGCTGCCGTCTGCCGTCGTTTTGTCGCTTCTGCTCTCTTTGGAACGAACGCGCTCAGATTGTCGTCTCTGTGCCGCTTGTCTCCTTGTAGCTCTAGCCTCTCAGACGCAATGCACAACAACAACAACGAAGGTTTTGATTCTTGCTGTGTTTGCTGCCGTCTGCCGTAGTTTTGTCGCTTCTGCTCTCTTTGGAACGAACGCGCTCAGATTGTCGTCTCTGTGCCGCTTGTCTCCTTGTAGCTCTAGCCTCTCAGACGCAATGCACAACAACAACAACGAAGGTTTCGATTCTTGCTGTGTTTGCTGCCGTCTGCCGTAGTTTTGTCGCTTCTGCTCTCTTTGGAACGAACGCGCTCAGATTGTCGTCTCTGTGCCGCTTGTCTCCTTGTAGCTCTAGCCTCGTGTTCGCCAAAATTTCCAAATACACGCACAAATCTCACTTGCAAATGTTGTTGTCTTGGGCTTATTTTCGGACGAGCCCCCAATTTGTAGTAGTTTAAGTTGCTTGATGGCAACGAGTAACATTTATTTGATAAGTATGTTGGACTTAAAATTATAACAGCTCCAAGTTTTACAAGTATGTTTGTGAATAATTATATGCGTGTACGTCTGATGCGTGGCTGAACTGACAACTGACTCATCTCTCTCTCTTGCTATCGGCTCTCTCAGAGCCGATTACTGCTCTATCCCGACGACACGACGAAAACACGACCGCTTCGTGTCTCTCTCTTTCCTTCGTTTCCTACATTTATTTGTTATAAGGGAGCATTTTAAGCGATTAGTAGACTGCTATTCTACAGGTGCCAAAGAGCGTCATGCTCGGCGAGCATGTACAAACAAATATTATAAAGAAGCGCAGCACTGAACTGTGCAAAGCTCTGCAGCAATAAGTGTCGCGCAGTTATGCGCTTAATCACAGGACATTGTCTAAAATTTTGGGGTGCACCCTACAATAATTTATGCCGAAGCTGCAGAGATGAGTTGCTTTTCTACTCCTGCCATGCTCTCAGTGAAAGACGGCTACGACTGTTAGGCACATTTCTCATTAATGAAAATGCAGAAATATCTACAATACGTTCAAGAAGAGTCGCAAACTTTATAAGAATATCCGGATGGATAAGAATAAACTTCACGCGCCAGCGAAACAAATCCACCGGCCGACCCATCCCAAGTGTGTCAGGTTTCCCAATAACCTGGCATCCATCTCTCATCCATCTCCTAACCTAACCAAATATTTTAATTATTACCAAATTCGACTATATATTCAGACAAGTTCAAAGTGCTTAAGCCGTACATTAAAAATAAACCTTAGGGCTCGCGCAAACTCTAGCTGAAAGCCGAGCTGAAAATTTGAAAGCTCCGAAAAAACAAACGTACAGCACCGGTGCAAGTGGGCACATTGCTGACTTATCGATCAAACATGTTTCTTCTTATCAGCAAGCTGAGAGCGGATTTCAATATTTTCTTCCTATGGCAACCATATGATATAGAACAACTGGTTACTTAGACACAGATGTCCGATCCAGCCAGTCCGACTAATGATTTTCGTAGTCATAATATAAAAAAATGTGTGTAACAATTCGTTTGGATAGTTGTTAACAGCAAATAATAGTTTAATAGATACAGACGGACACATATGTAGGTACCAGATTACCTTTCAAACCAGCTGACAGCCTGCGCACCCAAACAAACTCATTATGGCTTACAAAAGGCTCAGATCTTAAATTTTGAAAGCCTCTTCAGTACATTTTAGCATTCTTCTCTTTCAGCTAGGAGCGTGGGCGAGCCCTAATGCTTTCTATGCAGTATATACTAATGTAAGTGTGCATATATGTATGTATGTATATGCCATCTGCAAGCCGATCAAAGGTGCATAAGACGTGTTCCTCGAAGTGTTATAAGTACATTTAGTTTAAGCATTATATGTATATATTTTATTTATATAAAAATTGTATATACATTAAGAATTAATAGAATTAATTGTTTAATTGATATGTATACATACATATTGTATATAAATACAACTTACATATCCGAAATATTTTGAATACAAAACGATATTATTTCACTTTGCATCAATGCTATTTAGGTGTTGAACGATTAGGCACCAGCAGGAAAGGTATATACACGCGAACATACAAGTGCATGTATTTACCTATTACCTATGATATATATATATATATGTACATATTTTAAAAAGGTCATTAGCTAAACATTGAAAAAGCTACTAGTTTATAAATTATAGTGAACACGGTTTGATCTGCAGAAAGGTAATGAAATTATTCGGATGCTTGCAGTCATTTCAAACATTCAGGGGAATACAAAAAATGTACACAATTATGTACATAAGTATGCAAATTAATTAGTGCATTTGCAGATGGCGAGCGAATTATGCACACTATGCATTAAAAGGCATTTTATACAAAGAAGGACAGGCATCTTTTCGCTGGAGCTGGTAATGTATACAGAAAACGTTATATATGTACCTATGTACCTATACATATGTACATATATGAATTGATGCACCAGTGTGGAATAAGTAGGAATAGTCAAATATTTACCGAAATGTAATAATGTGCTTATATATACATACATACAGATGGTATCTGCATTCATATACACGTACAAATATGTTTGGAAGGTTTGTACACACTATACAATCAGTAGGTGTCGTGTTTGTTTAAAGTTTACATGTATAATTTTGTAGTGTCGTGTTTTCAGTTAGATGAGCCAGCAGCATTAAACTTGGTCTTTTTGGGTGTTGCTGGCATGTATGTGGCATTGCCTAATTCATGGGTATGGGTGGGGTGTGATCGCCACATGTAGGAAAACCTGGAGGCACGGGTGGCAGATCAGCGTTAGTGCCGACCTGCAAAATTAAATTCATACCAATAACGATGTGGAATAGAAAATGACAGTGAAAAAGCCAAAAGCCTGAAGAAAAGAACGCTTCATTAGTTTTTTTTGCATAGCAATGTTTACCATAACCAAAAAAAATTACCGGGATTGTCGGCCCTAAAACGGAGCACGACATAGCCATTGTTTGGCACCGCAATCGTATCCTTAGTCGGTGGCAAATTATACTGTCTGTGTAAAAGTCCCCGTCTGTCTAAGTCTTAACGCGTGCTTTAAGTTAATTTTCTTTACTGACGAATCGGGCGATCGGCCAATACCAATAACACTGAACCCGTATCCGTGCAAGTGAAATGGATGCGACAAGTTTGGTTGTTGCACTACAAAAAACAAAGTGTGATAAACAAATCTTAAGGCATTTATTAGGGCTACTTACCTTCGTCCACCAAAACAACTTCCACAATAGCATTAAGCGGTATATCGATCTTATGAGTGCACATGCAGTTCGGACCACAGTCGGCTGGTCGATTATCGCCGTTGCAGAATTGTTCTGGGTTAATATCATTATACTGCGATGTTAGTGCGCTGGTGCTGATAGGTAGGAGATTTCGTCGATAAGCGAAATCACATGATCTCTCCGTGGGTGCCACTGTAATTTGTTTAATTAGATCGTTCAATTTAGCTCTTGTATTTCTTACCCAAAAATCTATTATATGTGTTTGGCTGGAAAAGATCCTCCGCACGGTATACAAAGAATCGGAACGGTAGAAAAATCTTCACGTGTGGCTTCTCTGCCAAAATGCCACGATCTATTTCAAGGGCGTTTTTCAGTTGACTTACGCATATGGCGTCGTTCCGTTGACGGTTGCATTGAGCATCCAGGGGATTCATGACCTTTTTTGTCGTATTTGTCGTTCGTAAAGTTGTACAATTATTTGTGTTGTTTTTTTATTTACAGGTGCAATAAGAAACAGTTTAAGTCGATTTGAAAGTGTCGGTATTTTACACGGTTGAGATTTTGAAAAAAAAGAATATAGAAAAGATATTACATATTACATTATTATTTTAAGTGCGATCTATTTTTAATTTCCTTTCTACAGTAGTTGTCTCTCATTGGTATTGGCCAAAGATATGGAAATATATATGCATATATGATTTAAACGTTGCAAAATACTTATTTTACATAATAATTTTCGTAACCCAGTGTATTTAATTGATTTTTTTTTTTAAATATAATAATAATAATTACTGTGTATATGGTATCAGATTATTTAGTCAGTGCCCGTCTATATATTTAAAAGTCAACAAGGAACTACCTACATATTTATACTAAGATATTCTATACACAATTCTATACAACCCCATAACCCCAATATTGATCAAAAAATTACCAAAATATCCAACTTTAGTAAAAAATTAAAACATGTTAGGGTACTTACCACGCCCTGAGGTATTCCTACATCGTATGTTGGGGGCGCCGACGCAGGCTGATATGGACCACGGGCGTATCGCAGAATGGCAAGCTGTTGAGCGCGACGGATGCCGCACTCACCAAGGCCACGTAATTGTATCCAATATGCACCTACGGGCTGATCCGCAGTGATAACGAAATCGTATCGCTCGCCTTAAATTACAAGTTAATGCAGAGAAAAGTTATTGTTGCTATCAGTTGTTTTTGAGTATATATTGTAAAATATTCTATACTATAGGAACTCGATGATGATTTTATGTTGATGCTGATTATGTCTGAGCTAGCTAGTATTTCTGCTTACCTGCAAAATGGAATGCTGTTCGAAACGGTCAGAAAAGTGAAAGACAATTTGTACATACATCTAATGCATGCATGTATATATGTACATAGGTAAATATATGTATATACAAACACACACGACCAATCAGATAGATAGTTAAAACTTCAACGGGTACATATTGACTAATTTAAATACCCAAGGACACCAGGACATTGACTGATTACACTACTCAACACTGCATTTCCGCTGTGAACCAAACCAACTTTTCCTGATAGATTTGGGGCTTAACAACATTTAATAATATTTTTTCCAACATTTTTGGAAAAATATACACCAAAAATTTGAAAGTTTAATATTTTCTAGACTATAAGCTTAAGCTTCAAAGTGTTTAGGTAAGATCTATAGCTGAATTTGTCAAATGTCTGTTTTATTCACTGTTGTGCATGTATTAGCGGTCAAAAATATTTAATGAATTTTTTTTTTCTTTTTCTAAAAAATCGAAGATTTGCAATATCTAAATTAAATTTTAGTATAAGCTACTATTCCTTCAAAAAATTAATTAGTTTTAGTGCGTCTATTCCAGTGACAAAGAAAAAAGTACCTTATTTAACACAGCTTTTAGAAACTGTTTAAAAAAACATTATTTTGCAAAATTTTTTTTTTTATACCCGATACTCAAAATGAGTATTGGGGTATATTAGATTTGTGGTAGAAGGAAGGCAGAAGGAATCGTTTCCGACCCCATAAAGTATATATATTCTTGATCAGCATCAATAGCCGAGTCGATTGGGCCCTGTCTGTCTGTCTGTCTGTCCGTCTGTCCGTCCGTCCGTCTGTCCGTCCCCTTCATCGCCTAGTGCTCAAAGACTATAAGAGCTAGAGCAACGATGTTTTGGATCCAGACTTCTGTGATATGTCACTGCTACAAAAATATTTCAAAACTTCGCCCCGCCCACTTCCGCCCCCACAAAGGACGAAAATCTGTGACATCCACAATTTTAAAGATATGAGAAAACCAAAAACGTAGAATTGTAGAGAATAACCATATCTTTAAGACTGCGGAATCTGAATTGGATCGTATTATTATTATAGCCAGCATAAAGAAAACAATTTCATTTTTTTCTCGCCTTTCTCTCTCTAACACACACGTAGCATAGGCGGCTTTGCTTAGAGTAAAACATTAGCGTCTAGATCTCAGAGACTACAAAAGCTAGAGCAACCAAATTTGGTAAGTCTAAGTCAGTATGGCTCTCCTCCGGCAGACGCCGCTAATATTAAACGACACGACAAAGAGTGCGTGCGAGAGAGACAGAAAAACAGTCTGAGCGTGACGTCGGGCGCTGCGTAGCCACTGCAAATTGATTTGTTCCTATTGGCTATAAAAATGATCTGATCTGATCCAGATTCAGCAATCTGATAGATATGGTCATTATCTATGATTCTGCGTTTTTAGTTTTCTCGAATGTGCAATATTGTGGATGCAACAGATTTTCGTTCTTTGTGGGGGCGGAAGGGGGTGGGGCCAAACTTTAAGATACACGTTTTATAGTAAGATCTAACAGGAGTGCGGATACCAAATTTGGTTACTCTAGCCTTAATAGTCTCTGAGATTTTTGAATATCCCCAGATTTTTCGTCCTTTGCGGGGCGGAAGGGGGTGTGGCGAAATTTTGAAACAAACTCGTCTCGGTCCGATATATTAGGAGTGTGGATACCAAATTTGGTTGCTCTAGCTACGTGTGTGTTAGAGAAAAACAGGGCGAGAAAATATGAAATTGTTTTCTTGATGCTGGCTATAATAATAATACGATCCAATTCAGATTCCGCAGTCTTAAAGATATGGTCATTCTCTACAATTCTACGTTTTTGGTTTTCTCATATCTTTTAAATTGTGGATGCCACAGATTTTCGTCCTTTGTGGGGGCGGAAGTGGGCGGGGCGAAGTTTTGAAATATTTTTGTAGCAGTGACATATCACAGAAGTCTGATCCAAACATCGTTGCTCTAGCTCTTATAGTCTTTGAGCACTAGGCGATGAAGGGACGGACAGACGGACAGACGGACGGACGGACGGACGGACAGACAGACATGGTTCAATCGCCTCGGCTATTGATGCTGATCAAGAATATATATACTTTATGGGGTCGGAAACGATTCCTTCTGGACGTTACACACATCCACTTTTACCACAAATCTAATATACCCCAATACTCATTTTGAGTATCGGGTATAAAAAGTCCGATCGGTTCACAGCGGAATATAATTTTGAATTATTTTCATTCATATACAATAGAGTACATGAGCTGAGAATGTAAAATTTGGCTATTTTGCTGGTAAAAGATCGATTCTTTTTATCCTTTAACTCTTTTGAGTATCGTAGTAGTAAATTAGTGGTGATCCATAGCCGAGTCGATATAGCCGTCTGTCTACCATGTCTGTCCACCCGTCTGTCCGTTCGTCCGTCTTGTTTGAGGCCTTGTTTTCAGAGACTATAAAAGTTAGAGCAACCAAATTTTGTATCCAGACTTCTGCGATATCACACTGTCACAAATGTGTTTCGAAAATCTCCACGTCCCTTTCCGCCTCCTTAAATAACGAAAATCTGTTGCATCCACAATTTTGATGATACAAAAAAACCAAAAACGGAGAATGTCATCAGAGACCATATCTATCAGATTGCCGAATCTAGATCAGATTACTAATTCTCTCTGTTTCTTTCTCACAAATTCTTCGTCTTGCAGTGTGCGCCTTTTGGCGGAGCGGATCCATACTGATTCAGTACCGGTTTTAAATGTAGAGTCGCGGCCTTAGCAGCTACTCACAACATTCCTGCTCGATTATTTATTTTATGTGACAGTCTGAAAATGAATAGACGATCGCATTCTACGAATTCTATCTTCGATTAAATTGAATCCTTTGAGATTTTTTTCCTAACATATGTCAACTAGCATATATGAAAAATTTTTTTTAATATACAACTTAACGTACCTGAGAAAAAAATGATTGTGTTGACGTCAACAGGATGAACAGGTTCACCATCAGTCGCAATCACAGTCATGCCATGACCCTCGATCGTCACTTGTGCCGGACAGACGGAGGCAAACGCATTTATCATACGGAAACGGTAACGACGACCTGGTGTAATAGTAAATATTTCCAGCGGTGTATTGGTCATGAAACCAGTGTTGGGGTCGCGGAACTGACCCTTGCCATTAATCAGCATTGATTCAGGATCTTGACCTGTGTTGACGGCCAGACGTCCAGGATAGCGTTCTGCCGCATCCTCATGCAACCAGTCGCTGATAAGCATAATGTGAGTGGTCAAATCGAAATCATATAGATGCGAGTTTGGGTCTCTAGAGGGCGGCTGACGTACGACAACGCTTCCGTAAAGTCCATCCAGTTTCTGAAGGCCTGTGTGGGCGTGCCAGAAGTGTGTGCCAGCATTTCCTGTCCACTGGTAACGGAAAGTATTACCTTGCTGAATTGGGCACTGAGTGACGAATGGGACGCCATCATAGTACTGCGAACCACGTTGCCATATACCGTGCCAATGGATGGTGACTTCCATTCCCTCCATATGGTTCTCCACGTCAATGACAACCTTATCGTTTTCGCACACCTGAATGCTGGGTCCAGGTATCATGCGATTCGCTGTAAGTATTCCACGCTCAACGCCATCAGCTAAGACACATTGGCAATGACTCCAAACAGTGTTCGTTGCGTTTGGCGTGCATAACTGGCAAGCGCTGTATGAAAGAATAAGAAACGAGAAAATAAACAGCTTAAAGAAAATGTAGTGGTCTAATTGATATTTTGACTGTAAAGTACCCTATAGCAATCTATTTTTTGTCCACTAAATATAGAAACTACTAATAAGTGTTCACTTTTCAATTGCAGATGGTATTATGGTTTTTGACGAGATGGATGCTTCAGCACAAATACGCTATAGGGATTCTCGTTATGGCAGCTATATTGGTATATTGTTCTAAAATTTTTTTTTTTTTTTTCTACATATACACTTCGACATAGACCGATAAAACTAATAGATGTATGTAAGAACTTGTAAGAACGATATTCCGAAGAATCATTATTGCAAGGGCATCAAATAGCTTCATAATAAAGAAAATTTGTATATCCGTTACTTATTCGTGTATTAGATTTAGATTCGTTTATATGTATATAACAGCCAAAAGAAACCGTTTCCGACCCATAAAGTATACGTATATTTATTTTTTTATGAGCATCAGCACCTGAGTCGACTTAGACATTTCCGGCTGTCGATCCAACCCTCCCTCCCTCTTGTTCATCGCCTATATCTCATATTACTTATGTATAAGAGTATGAGTAACCCAGACTTTTGGGATACTAGTATCAACCTGAACCTGCGCAGAAAGGGCAGACTTTCCAATCCAAATTTAATAATTACCGGATAATATGCATATCATATAACTGTTACCATAAGCTACCATAAACCGACCAGTCTGCAAGAGTAGAACACATTTTCTATCCCAAAATCTATCATTCCTTATCGTGGGTATGATTAGAAATCAAGAACTAACTATTTTATGATCAGTACTTACGCGCCCAGCACGGTGTAGTATTCCAAAGTAAAGTGATAGTAGCATATTCTAGGCGGTTCGCCTTCGCGACAAGCACGAGCACATTCGTCCGGCGCAGAAAGAGCAGGATTGCGTCGCAGTTCAGCAGTCGCACTTGTAGAAAAAATCTAAGTGACGGAATGGAGACTTTGTATTGGGCTCAACTACGGTTCCGGTGATCTTGTTGACTGGATAACGTGCGGAGCTTGGCAGGCTTCCGCGGGAGTTCAGATAGCCACTACCAGCGGTCAAGGATGGGCTACCGCTGGTAGCCCCTGCCACAGGCACTCCAGGCCCCAAACTATTACTATTCAGAGGTACAGGGCGTGGATGCCCGGCACTCAAAGAGGGGTGGGTCTGTACAAGGCCATGTGTTGCCGAATAGAAGGGCGATTCGAAGGGGGTCGAGCTGCTGGGTGTGGCCACGTGCTGCTGCCAATAAGAGCCGGAGGGCGTGAGGTCCGATTGACTGTTCTGAAAAAAACAACGAAAAAAAATTAAATTGAAATAAATTTATATACATAAAACTGCATATCTTAGTAAAACGGATAAGCAGATCTTTGTTGTGGGGCACATCATAAAATTCGTGTTCCATTAGGTGAAAATAGGCCATAAGCTTGTGAAATCTAGGAGTTCAATCTGCTCAAAGATTACGCAACTCTGAGGTGATTTGTACCCAGTGGCATGTCTTATACTTGCTCTGTTCGCAGAACAAAATTACGATCGGCGACGTTGTGAGCTGCGGCAAGGGCCGCGGATATTTCTTTTATACCCGGTTTTTAGACAGTATGTATGTGATTGCAATATATTTTATACGTAATTATATGTAAGCGCCGATAGCTCTCTCTCCATCTCCCATTGAAAATAAACATTATATAGGGGATTTCACAGAAGCCTACACACAAAATTTTGTGAGTCTAGCTCTAGCTGTTATTGTCTCTGAGACCGACAAGGCTATATCGAACGGCAATTTATGCTGATCAAGAAAAAATATATGTTATGTTCACGCTTCCTTCTGTGTGTTGCTCTCATTGCTTTCCTCCACAAAAAGAATATATACATCACTAAACTTTTCGAGCACCGGTTATAAAAAGGTGTTGCTTTTAATGTGTTGTAGTTGTATATACTCATGAGTATATTTGTGTCTTGTATTGTGACTTCAAACTTAATGATACATTTTTTCTTTACTTTACAGTTGTCATATTCAAATCATTAATTAACCCTTTGACTACCTCTTCCCATAGTGTGCAAGGTCTCTTGAGATAATTGCCTGCTTACACCCTCCGAACATACTCGTACATAGTACATATCATATGTGTGTATTAGTTGTATTGTTAAAATATTTTTAAAGTCTTTTTTTATTATAATTAAATTATTCGAATTAATGAACCTTTTTATACCCGATACTCAAAATGAGTATTGGGGTATATTAGATTTGTGGTAAAAGTGGATGTGTGTAACGTCCAGAAGGAATCGTTTCCGACCCCATAAAGTATATATATTCTTGATCAGCATCAATAGCCGAGTCGATTGGGCCCTGTCTGTCTGTCTGTCTGTCCGTCTGTCCGTCTGTCCGTCCGTCCGTCTGTCCGTCCCCTTCAGCGCCTAGTGCTCAAAGACTATAAGAGCTAGAGCAACGATGTTTTGGATCCAGACTTCTGTGATATGTCACTGCTACAAAAATATTTCAAAACTTCGCCCCGCCACTTCCGCCCCCACAAAGGACGAAAATCTGTGGCATCCACAATTTTAAAGATATGAGAAAACCAAAAACGTAGAATTGTAGAGAATGACCATATCTTTAAGACTGCGGAATCTGAATTGCATCGTATTATTATTATAGCCAGCATCAATTTCATTTTTTCTCGCCCTGTCTCTCTCTAACACACACGTAGCATAGCCGGCTTTGCTTAGAGTAAAACATTAGCTCCTAGATCTCAGAGACTATAAAAGCTAGAGCAACCAAATTTGGTATCCACACTCCTAATATATCGGACCGAGACGAGTTTGTTTCAAAATTTCGCCACACCCCTTCCGCCCCCGCAAAGGACGAAAATCTGCGGATATTCAAAAATCTCAGAGACTATTAAGGCTAGAGTAACCAAATTTGGTATCCGCACTTCTGTTAGATCTTACTATAAAACGTGTATCTCAAAATTTCGCCCCACCCCTTTCCGCCCACACAAAGGACGAAAATCTGTTGCATCCACAATATTGCACATTCGAGAAAACTAAAAACGCAGAATCATAGATAATGACCATATCTATCCGATTGCTGAATCTGGATCAGATCAGATCATTTTTATAGGCAATAGGAACAAATCAATTTGCAGTGGCTACGCAGCGCCCGACGTCACGCTCAGACTGATTTTCTGTCTCTCTCGCACGCACTCTTTTTCGTGTCGTTTAATATTAGCGTCGTCTGCCGCAGGAGAGCCATACTGACTTAGTATCGGGTATAACTGTAGAGTTGCGGTGTACGCAGCAACTCACAACGTTCCCCTCGTTTTCAAGTGTATTGTAGTAGTAAGTAAAACCGGCAAAAATCTTCCATAAGGATTTAATTTTTAGTTATGTATATATTTTCTACAGTGTACATTTATAATATAGTATATTAGAAAGTGTACGTATAGCCATATCTTAAACGGTTAATTTTATCTTCGAAGCATAAAGAATTAAAATATCTTAAAAATTTCAAATTACTTAATTCAAAATATTAACATATTGTTATAACTTACATATGTACATATATCAAAGTGTGAGATAATTTAACATATTTTTATACCCGATACTCAAAATGAGTATTGGGGTATATTAGATTTGTGGTAAAAGTGGATGTGTGTAACGTCTAGAAGGAATCGTTTCCGACCCCATAAAGTATGTATATTCTTGATCAGCATCAATAGCCGAGTCGATTGAGCCCTGTCTGTCTGTCCGTCCGTCCGTCTGTCCGTCTGTCCGTCCCCTTCAGCACCTAGTGCTCAAAGACTATAAGAGCTAGAGCAACGTTGTTTTGGATCCAGACTTCTGTGATATGTCACTGCTACAAAAATATTTTCAAAACTTCGCCCCGCCCACTTCCGCCCCTGCAAAGAACGAAAATCTGTGGCATCCACATTTTTAAAGATACGATAAAACCAAAAACGCAGTATCGTAGAGGATGACTATATGTTCTAGAGTGTAAAATCTCAACCAGATCGTATAATTATTATAGCCAGAATCAAGAAAACAATTTCATTCTTTCTCGCTCTGTCTCTCTCTAACACACAGGTTTTCATGGTCGGTTTTGCCAATTGCAAAATATGAGTTCAAGGATCTCAGAACCTATAAGAGCCAGAGCAACCAAATTTGGTATCCACACTCCTGTGATATCGGACCTTGACCGTTTCGCGTCCAAATTTCGCCACACCCCTGCCCCGCAAATGACCAAAATCTGGGGCATCCACAAATCTCAGAGACTATTAAGGCTAGAGTAACCAAATTTGGTATCCGCACTTCTGTTAGATCTCACTATAAAACGTATATCTCAAAATTTTCGCCCCACCCCTTCCGCCCCCACAAAGGACGAAAATCTGTTGCATCCACAATATTGCAGATTCGAGAAAACTAAAAACGCAGAATCATAGATAACGACCATATATATCAGATTGTTGAATCTGGATCAGATCAGATAATTTTTATAGCCAAAAGGAACAAATCAATTTGCAGTGGCTACGCAGCGCCCGACGTCACGCTCAGACTGATTTTCTGTCTCTCTCGCACGCACTCTTTGTCGTGTCGTTTAATATTAGCGTCGTCTGCCGCAGGAGAGCCATACTGACTTAGTATCGGGGTATAACTGTAGAGTTGCCGGTGTACGCAGCAACTCACAACGTTCCCCTCGTTTTTTTTTTTTTTTTTTTTTTTTTTACTCAAGAATTGATGTCCATGCGGAACGGACAGAAGACAACAAAAGTCCAAAAAGTAACAAAAAAATTGTTAACTAGGAACCAAAAATTTTTTATTTTTTAACACAGAATTTCTGATTTTTTTTTTTTCCGAAAATAAAAACTTAAATTTTGGATGCTCCCCACTCGAGGCCTGGGGACTAAATGGTAACATTTGCTTTTCATTGTATTCGAGTAGAAAGAAGAGGCATTCGCGCTCAGGAATTTCGAGCGTATTTTCAATGTCGGATAAGGCAGGTGAACAGTTTCAATGGAGCAACGGCCATGTACTTTCAAGTCTATTGTTGTCTGTCTTGATTTAAATTTAAATGCATGCATTTCATATACTCGTACTCTGGTGCGTATGCTATACTCACAAAAAGCAAAGGCCGAACCTTAAATTATAAACTACAAATCTTTTGAGAGCCTCAGAGTGAAAGTTTATCGGTAATTCATTTATTTTTCAGAAATGACTGGCTCTAAAATATATACATATATTATGCATATTATGTATTATGTATATAGAAATAGACCATGAATGATTTACAGCTTCTCAATGGTTTTAATGCGAAACGAATTTCATCTATAAGGTGTATGCAAAGAGCTTGAATGTTGGGACTGTCCGGTTCGAATAAAGTAAGTTTTAACTGAAATTTGTGGCTATTCGTTTGGGTTATAGCCACCAAGGTCAGCTTACATTGGCCGCGCCTTGTAGACTTTTGTGCTGGTTCAGTCCGGTAAAAGTTTAAATTAACTTTCACTTTGGCGCTGTAAAGAATTACTAAAAAAATCTAGTATGATTTTCGTTTTGTACACTTGTAGGGTGACTGGAAGAAGTAAGCGTCTTTGACGCTATAAAGTATATACATATGTATGTATGTATGTGCGAGTATTTACATATTATGAATTTGTTGTATCATCAACAGCGGCGTCTGTATAGCTATACTTTTTGTTTTGAGGACATACATATATGTACGTATGTACATATGGACACATGAATGAACATTCATATACATATGTATACAAGAGGCGAAAATAGAAACAGTGTATTCAGTTTGTGCTCACTGGTATTCTTGCTTCTCGTTAAGGTGCACGTGCGAGGAGTTGTGCATGCTTGCATGCTTCTCAGTTGCTGTTTACTCACTCAAGCAAACAACTTTCATGTTGAGAAACAGAGTTGCACACATTCTTTTGGCGATCTAATGTTGATACAACAAACTTATGTAGATATGTAAGTTGTTCTTCGAGCTTCAATGTTAACAATTTTCGTTTTACGTTTTTACGTATGCAAATTAAATAACTGCGGTAGCGGATTGGGGTTTTAAAAAGTTTTTATTTAACTTCTAAGTTTACAGATATAGATTTGAGTTGAGGGTCACAAAGGATTCCGGACAAAGGGTTTGCGCGGTCTTAGTTTTTTAGCTCGACTTTTCGGTGTCGCTTCTGGATCAAGACTGACTTGAACTTTTTTGATCTTTGCATCGTCGATCCCTTTCGGGAATAGTTTTTTCTTTAACATTTCAATTGATTTCGCCATCCCGAGTATTGGATTTCGTCATCCAAAGAGAGAACTGTAAAATGCCTAAAGTGCAGGATCTGCAGAAAGCCGGGTGTGAGATTGTTTATGAGAAGCCGGGTGTGGGCAAACATTGGTTTTCCATTTAGGCGAGTGTCAAAGATTGGGATTGTGGCGGGAGCCATTCAGATTGTACATCTTAGAAATCAATTAGGCGGAGGCCCAAGATTGAAATTGTTTTCGGTTTGGAAAGCCAAAGATTGTTTACAACTCGTATAAGAGCTCAATAGAATTGGGTACGTTAACTCCCCCCATTCTTAAATGTTTCGTCCGATACATTTTGAAGTTCTGATAGAGCTCTAATTTCTTCTGACAGTATTTGAATGCTGCTTTCCACTATTTCTTCTGACGGTATTCTTATTGATTTAATAAGTACAAATTTGGTTAGTTTATAGCCGAAGTAAAATAACATTATCAATATCAAAATGATTAAAAATAATGCTGTTAATGGTAAGGCCGTATTACCTAATGTTATAAGGGGATCTAAAATATTAACATTATCAAAAGAAAATTGCTTATCATTCGATTGTATATAATCAACTAATTCAAAAATCGCTATAACTATGATGCGATATACATCTTAGAATTTTACCCTTATCATTTATGTGGGTTATATTATTTATTAAAATTGTGTTGTTAAATATAAGGAGATACGAACCTAACAAAGTAGTATTGTCTACGAATATTTTTGCCTGAAACTAATATGGCACCATCCTGAATGATGTCTATTTCTTTGTTTTTTCCCCTTTTTTTAGTGCAGTTGGCTTTAAAGCTATTAAGTAAATTGGTGAAACAGGTCTTCTTTAAATTTATTTGTGCGTAATTGTTAAAAGTTTCACTTATAAAATTATTCATTAAATAGTATTTCTCCTTACATTCACAAACTTTTTCACTTATAACTAACATTCCATCATTTTGTGAGATGGCTCTTGCATGGTAAAACTTGCAAATATCTTTAATTTGAGGATATTTTATATAAATGATTATTAAATCTGCATTTCGAATTATTTTAACCGTTGCAATGTCCAGCAGATCAGACAGTTCAACAGGATGTTTTTCATGCTTATAAATGTCCTCTATTTCGTTTTTTATTTAAAATTTTTGTATTGAAAATGTTTACTTTTAAGAGGGTTATGGTATCAACTATATTTAGTAGGTCAAAAGTTATTAATTTCAAACGATGCTTTCTCAGTATCGTTTCTTCATTGAAGATGACATTTTTTTTTATGAATTTGATAGCAATTCAATTTCTTTTGAAAAATTTGTAATTTATTACAAATTGTTTATTATTATTTTCAGTTAATTTATTTACTTTATTTTGTATTTTCAAAAGTCGTCATGATCAGGGCTGCCTGCTTTCCATTTCCAAATGGTACCTAATTCATTAATTCCACTTTTATTCCGTTTTGGAACTAATTCTGAAATCATTAATTTTAATAGACTTAAGTCCATTGATATTTCCCACTCATCGTCTGAATTAATTGATTTGTTGACATATTTGGATTCTATATCAATTATCTCTCTATAAAAAACTCAAATTAGTAATATGGAAAAGTTCAGCATATGTTTCATAAGTGTAAACGTCTCTGTCGTCTTTGAGCAAGAGATAGTCACTATGCGTATAGTCAATTACTTCCGAAGTCGTCAATAATAAATAAATAATAATAAAAGTCAGTATAAGTATATCCGCATACATTTTCTGGAAAAATGGAAAGCATTTCCTTAATATTTAATGTTATCTTTATGTATAATTCTGTTTCTATTGTTGATTATAATTTTATTCGGTCGATTTTCCTTAACTACCTGCTTTTTGTATCGGGATTGAAGTTTATTTCTTTCCCGAATTTCTTCTCATAAACTACTTCTCCTATTTTATATTCTTTTTCTCTTCTATCATTGTTATGTAGCTTAAGCATTTTGGTCTGAGCTTCCTTGAGTAATATTGGATTATTCTTGTTCTCTATTTTGTTATACAATATGTCATATGGCATTTGATTGGTCGTTGAATGTATCGTCAGATTATATTTCAGTGTGGAATGTACCCTTTCTACCTGACCATTTGAGGTGCTGTGTCTGGGATCAGCATAATAAATAGTTAAGTTACTTCTTTGTATGAATGATCTAAATTGTGCTGAAGTAAAGCTTGGTTCGTTGTCAGTCATTAATGATGTTGCTAACGGAAAGTGTTGCAAAATTTCCATTACCTTATTTTCAATGTTTAATTTACTTTGAATTTCTTGACCACCAAGTATTTGGAATAAGAATCTATACAAGTTATGAATGTTAGGTTTTGGGCATAGTATATGTCTAAATGTAATTGATCTCCTTCTTTTGCTGGAATGGGAGCTTCCCCAATTGGAATTTTTACAGGGTGTCTGTGATATTTGTTTTTGTTACAGATCTCACAATTTTGTATATATTCTTTTAATTTTTTGTGCAGGTTTGGCCAATAATACAACTTAGTTATTTGTTTGTAATTTTCGTCTAGTCCTCTATGTGCTCTGCAATGTGTTTCTTCTATAATTATAGCTTTATCTTCTGAATTTACTACATCTTGGAGGAACTTTCTCGTGAAGAGAAATTTATTTATGAAGTTTTCCTTTAGCTTATTTTGGATAAGGTATAAATCTTCTAAAGTGCAGTGTATTCCTGTGTTTAAGTGAGGCTGAATAAATTCCTTTAAAATGATTAGCAGATTGTCAACCGTATCAAATTCAATAATATGTCGGGTTTTTTTCATAATCTTTTACTAACTCATGAACTGTGAATCTCCTTTGCGCTAATAGTAGCTGCTGTTTAAATTGGTTTTAGAGGCTTGCTAGTCTCTTGAATGACGTTTTCAAAACTACTCTCTGCTGATGCTGAGTATTTATGTCTGATTCTGATTCTGTCTGGTCGACATCACTATCTGTCATATGATTTATTTTAATCCGAGATAAAGCGTCCGCTACTACGAGCCTGGCTTATAAATGATTTTTTGGTGTGAAACTTTCTATGAAGTAATACCAACGTTTCATTTCAACATTTGGATTTTTTTGCGACATTGCAAAGGACAAAGGTTGGTGATCTGTATGTATTTCAATTCCACTCACTCCGTACAAATAAATTTCGCAAATTTTTTTAATGCCCATACAATAGCTAATAATTCTTTTTATTAGTAGCATATAATTGCTCGGTTTTACTTAAAGTTTTAGAAATAAAATGTTATGGGATTCCCCATCTTTGTGACAAAACTGCACCTATTGCTATGTCCGATGCATCTGTGGTTAATGTGAATTTTTTATTGTAATCTGGTTGTACTAATTCAATATGTGCTATTAAACTGTTCTTTAAATTATTAAATGCTCCAATTGCTGGTTCATCCAGCTGTATTAATGTTTTTCTTGGATGCCCTTCGTGAAACTTTCCCATTTACTCCACTCAGATATTTTGTTAATGGTTTGGCAATTGTGGCATAATTTCGGACAAATTTTCTGTAATACCCTGTTAGTCCTAAGAAGCTACGTAGCTTTCTGATATTTTTAGGAATTGGATAGTTTTGTTATTGTGGAGAATTTGTCTGGATCTGTTTTAATGATATTTTGGGAAACAATGTATCCCAGAATTTGGTTTCCAATTGAAAGAATTTAGACTTCTCTAGGGAAATTTTCATATTAGCGTTTTGCAATATCTGTATTATATGAATTAGATCTTTATAATGTTGTTCTATAGTTTTTGAAAATATTATTATATCGTCCATATAGACGTGACAAGTTTTCCCAACTTGTTCTCTAAGTATATCGTCCATTGCCTTTTGGAAAATCCTGGGAGCGTTTGTCAATCCCATAGGCATTCTTAGAAATTCATATTTGCCGTTATTTATGGAAAAAGATGTTTTTTTCAATATCTGATTCCCCTCATTAAAATCTGATAGAAACCTGACTCTAAATCAATGGCCGAGAAATACTTTGCCTTACCTAAATTGGCAAGGATTACTGAAGGATCTTGCATAGGGTATCTATCCGGTATGGTGTTTTCATTAAGTTTCTTAAAGTCTATTACTAATCTATGCTTAGGAGTTCCGTCCTCATTTACTCCCTTCTTTGGTACTACTATTACCGGTGAATTATATGGGCTTTTACTAGGTCTGATTATACCTTCATCTAACATTTTATTTTTTTTTTTTTTTTTGGATTTAAGTTACCAAGCTACCGTGAGTAGCGTGGGATTATTTGGCCGCCCGCCTTTTTGAAGGTGGAAATTGCCAAGTCGAAGAAAAGAAGATGTTGGAGTACTGTTTTATAGCTTTACATCAATTTCGTCGATGAAGTCAATTAGTGTTTGGTACGCGGTATCAAAGAATTTGTAAATATCATTATATTTTCTTAGAGATGGGAAGTCTTGCCTTGTTGTCTTGTACTTTGTACAATTGAAAATTAAATGCGAGGCGTTATCGATACTATCGCATGTATCACATATGTTACTAGGAACTACATGCATTTTGGCGAGAGTGTGCTATCGAATGCGTTACCACTAAGCAGTCTGTTGATTCTTTTAGCGTCAATGGCTTTAAGCTTAGTTTTTATTTAGGAACCACGGTTTGGATGATGTTGAGGGGAAAAGCGAGCAGTAACCTCGGTGCTTGATACTAGCAAACTCGGCGTATTCTCTCTCCCATTCTGCTTTTTAAGATTCTGTGTATTTCGCACATAGCGTCTTTAAGCTTCCATTTAACCACTGTGTATTTTCCTCGTCTGTGGGCTTCTTTGGCTGCTGCGTCAACTGAAGTGTTCTGAGGGATGTTAGCGTGTCCGGGAATGTAGTGAAGCTCTACAGTTCTTAGATGTGGATTTTGTTGGATCTTTTCTCTGATTTTGTAGGCGATAGAGTTATCCTGAATGTTCTTCGCCAGAATGAGGGCCCGTTTCTGCTGTCTGTCAGGAGCGCGACACGAGGAAAATTGTACAAAATAGCATGGTCTAATGCCTTCTCGATAGCAAGGAGCTCGGCGGACAACGAGGAAAGGGTTTTGTGCGTGTAATAGCTATCTAAAAAACCAGTCCTATCGTGCAGGAAAGCGGCGCTGGAATGCCCATCTGCGACTGACCCATCCGTGTAATATATTTCAAAAACCACCCTTTGTCAGCTGATCCTTCTTTTCCCCGTGGAGCAGCATGGTACCTGCCTGGTCTATAGCGTGCTTGTTAGGTGCAGAACCCTTGAAAAATTCTAAGTCGGAGCTAATTTTAGTGCAAAATGAAGCTGTGTTCTCGAAAACCTCAACTCTATCTATTATGCTGCCAAACTCCCGATATGCCTTAGCGTAGCCCTATTTGCTGACACTGTTTCACTTGCTGGGAGATTATATGCAAACACCTTAACCAACTCTTTCGCCGCCAGGAATCTCATCCTGTAGTCCGGGGGAAGTTCTCCTGCCATGTGATATATGATAGGAACAGGAGTGCAGATTATCAGACCCAGCGACTTTCTGAAGGTGATGGTTGCAGTGGGATTTGATTTTGGCCAAGGCAGATTTGGACAGGTTGCAGAATGATGAGCACGCGTACTCTAACCTACTTCTGACAAATGCCTTGTAAAATATAAGCCCTCTTTTGGGGCTGATACCATAGTGACACCCACTGAGTAAATCTGAGAAACGCACAGTTTCTGTTCGATTCCGAGATGGCCAGATCAATGTGACCAGAGGCTGAGTTGTTTGCTGTGATAGTCCTGCCTAGGTATTTGATCTGCTCTACTTGTCTGATCTCAACTCCTTGATGCGAGATATTTAGCGCAGCTCTACGATTGTTGAAGTAAATCACTTTAGACTTCACCGGATTGAATGACAGGTTTAGCCTATTGCATTTTTCTTCGAACTTATCTATACTGTCTTCCAGCACACCTTTCGCAATGGATACGTCTTTATGAAAACAAACTATGAAAAAGTCATCAGCATACTGAAACAGTAAGCAGTTATGACTGTTAATATCATGTAGTTCGGCTGTGTAAATGTTAAAAAGGGTTGGGCTGAGACAGCTACCCTGGCTAACACCTCTGTTCACCTCTACCTCGCTTTTGCCCTTTATGAGAATTCGTCTGTTAAGGAAGCTGGAGATCCAAGCCGTGAGGCTTGTATTGAACCGCATATCCCTCATCCTGTGCTCGAGTGTGTCCACTCTTACGCAGTCGAACGCTCTTTGTAAATCTAGGCAAGCTGCGACAACCTGACAACCCTCGCCTTCAGCGCCAGAACTTTGTTGATAAGGTCGTTGATGCAAAGAGCCGTGGACCTGTTTCTCCTGAAGGCATAGGACCTGACCGGCAGCAGGTCACAGTTTGCTATGTGCTCGTCCAACTTTAACTTTATCAACCCCTCTATGGATTTAAACAGCGTGTTAATCAAACAAATCGGCCTATGGTTTTGGAAGGAAGTAGGGTCTGCATTCTTCTTGGGGATGGGTACCACTTTTATCCTGCGCCAGACTTCAGGGATGACGCCACTCAGCCATACTTTATTTATAATTTCAAAAATGTCTTGTTTTTTTCCCACTTGGTAGCTTTTGAAGCATCCTGAACGAGATGCCATCAGGGCCTCTAGCCGAATTGGGGTTCCTGGTTTTTAGGAAGGCCAGGAATTCTTCCAGTTCCAGGGGTTCCGGGTCGTCTGGTCCTAGCAAAGGGGCAGGAATTTTCTTAGGGGCCTACTGTTTGACGTGGATGGGGTTACTTTAACCATATTGAGAAAGTTTTTGTCATCTTCGTTCGTTCCATTTGTTCCCTACATTTTTGATTTGACCGTATTTTTTGATGTTCTTCACCCTGCTCCACATAGAGGGCGATGAGGAGACCTCTTCTATAAACTTGGAAAAGTTGCGCTTTCTAAGATTTTTTACGTGATTTTGTAGATTTTTGTCAGCTTCTAAGGTTTGCTCTGGCATCAGCCAATTTTTTGGTGAGGTAGAATTTTTGCTGCAAGCGTTTCTCACGCGAAAAAGTTTTTCCGTTTCCTCGTTCCAACCATTTCTTAGCAACGTACTTGTTCTTGCTTGGGAATGTGACCGTGTTTTTTAAGGTCAGGGATTGCACTTTTTCATTGAGCTCCTCCAGCGTTGTGAAATCACTTGCACCCAGAATCCGGGCTATTCTGTTGTGAAGGATCTTCTTGCCTTGGAGGGGGGCATTTAGGCCTTGCACTGATAATACAATTGGGAAGTGGTTGCTGTTCGTAATTTTTGTTTTGAGGACTTGCCAGTTAATAGTTCCATTTCTGTAGTTCGAAAAAGAAAGGTCAAGAACGGAGAATTGAGATGGGCTCCTGGAGAAGGTTGGCGAACCGTCGTTTAGGCAGATAAATCCGGCCTCCGGGTGGAATTCTCAATGCTGCGACCCTTGCGATCACAGATCGGACTTCCCCAGATAGAAGACCTAGCGTTGAAGTCCCGCCCACTATTGAGGGTATGTCAAATTCGAAAACTTTTTTGTGCCCGATTTAAACTGCGAAACTGTTGTTGATGGCGGTGCATATATGCTAAAAATATTGAAATTGCTCTTGAGGTTTAATGTTTTTATTCCTAAAATTTCCAAGTCGTTCTCTATTTTTAAAATGCTGAATTGAATGTTTTTCCTGACGTAGATGCCAACCCCGCCGTAGCCGTCCTCTCTGGGCCTGCAGAAAAAGTTATAGTCTAAAATGGTGCAGTTCCGCGTTGTTCAACACCCAAATCTCTGAGAGGATGGCAATATCTATTGCGTTCTTGTCTAGGAACATTGAGAGGAGCTGTTTGTTGTTGTAGTGTGTCAGACTTTGAATATTTAGCTGAAAAATCTTCATTGCCAACTGCCATCCCTTGGGCAATCTGACGCCTATTAGTTCTGCGTTGGAAGCATTGACAAATTCTCTAATTTCCTTAATAAATTTATTCGCTAAAGAATCCCCTTTAATGATGTTGTTTGATCAATCAGGAACGCTGTGAGTTTGGCTCCTAGTGCGTTTAGCTTATCCTGGGCCAGAGAAGATGCCACGGATGAAGATCTAACAAATTTCTCGCTCATTTGGACGTAGTCTGAGTTTATTGAGTTCTTCCACTCTGCCATGTTGGCTGCTGCCTTGGCCGCCTCTGCGTTCCGGGCGGCAACCCTATTGGATTTGGTCACTTCCGCGAAAGAGGTGACAGAATGAATTTCCCTGGCGGACTCTAAGCTGTTATTTAAGAATTCAGGGGAGCGGTTAGATTGCCAACTGGGTCTAGGAAATTCCCCTTGATCCCTTAGGTTGGGGGAAGGTCTATCAAAAAGGATCGGATATCTAGCCTTGACCTCAGCTCTAGTTAGGTTTTCCAGTGTCATACACTTTTGAATGGCGTAGGCTTTTTTCCTGGCCTCACACTGCGGGTGGGTGGCAGCATGTTCCCCCTTGCAGTTAGCACAGACCACCCCTGAGCAGATAATATCTTTGCTGTGATCTTGTCCGCATTTGAAACATTTCGGTCCACTCTTGAGAATTTCTTCGCGCCGTCTTCGTAGGCGTGTGAGGCACCCCCAGAAGCTTCGGAAAATGTCTTTTTGATTAAAACTATCAGCGAACGTCTTGAAATATGTTAATTTTTTCCTTCCGAAAACAATTTTAGGTACGCGCCATACCAGTGTTGAACAACGTTTTTTTTTTTTAGCCCTTAATTATTATTTTTAACGTCCAGAAGGAATCGTTTCCGACCCCATAAAGTATATATATTCTTGATCAGCATCAATAGCCGAGTCGATTGAGCCATGTCTGTCTGTCCGTCTGTCCGTCCGTCCGTCTGTCCGTCCCCTTCAGCGCCTATCGCTCAAAGACTATAAGAGCGAGAGCAACGATGTTTTGGATCCAGACTTCTGTGATAGTCACTGCTACAAAAATATTTCAAAACTTCGCCCCGCCCACTTCCGCCCCCACAAAAGACGAAAATCTGTGGCATCTACAATTTTAAAGATATGAGAAAACCAAAAATGATATTTTGGGAAACAATGTATCCCAGAAATTTGGTTTCCAATTGAAAGAATTTAGACTTCTCTAGGGAAATTTTCATATTAGCGTTTTGCAATATCTGTATTATATGAATTAGATCTTTATAATGTTGTTCTATAGTTTTTGAAAATATTATTATATCGTCCATATAGACGTGACAAGTTTTCCCAACTTGTTCTCTAAGTATATCGTCCATTGCCTTTTGGAAAATCCTGGGAGCGTTTGTCAATCCCATAGGCATTCTTAGAAATTCATATTTGCCGTTATTTATGGAAAAAGATGTTTTTTCAATATCTGATTCCCTCATTAAAATCTGATAGAAACCTGACTCTAAATCAATGGCCGAGAAATACTTTGCCTTTACTAAATTGGCAAGGATTACTGAAGGATCTTGCATAGGGTATCTATTCGGTATGGTGTTTTCATTAAGTTTCTTAAAGTCTATTACTAATCTATGCTTAGGAGTTCCGTCCTCATTTACTCCCTTCTTTGGTACTACTATTACCGGTGAATTATATGGGCTTTTACTAGGTCTGATTATACCTTCATCTAACATTTTATTTTTTTTTTTTTTTTGGATTTAAGTTACCAAGCTACCCGTGAGTAGCGTGGGATTATTTGGCCGCCCGCCTTTTGAAGGTGGAAATTGCCAAGTCGAAGAAAAGAAGATGTTGGAGTACTGTTTATAGCTTTACATCAATTTCGTCGATGAAGTCAATTAGTGTTTGGTACGCGCTGATGTTTTCTTTTTATCAAAGAATTTGTAAATATCATTATATTTTCTTAGAGATGGGAAGTCTTGCCTTGTTGTCTTGTACTTTGTACAATTGAAAATTAAATGCGAGGCGTTATCGATACTATCGCATGTATCACATATGTTACTAGGAACTACATGCATTTTGGCGAGAGTGTGCCTATCGAATGCGTTACCACTAAGCAGTCTGTTGATTCTTTTAGCGTCAATGGCTTTAAGCTTAGTTTTATTTAGGAACCACGGTTTGGATGATGTTGAGGGGAAAAGCGAGCAGTAACCTCGGTGCTTGATACTAGCAAACTCGGCGTATTCTCTCTCCCATTCTGCTTTTAAGATTCTGTGTATTTCGCACATAGCGTCTTTAAGCTTCCATTTAACCACTGTGTATTTTCCTCGTCTGTGGGCTTCTTTGGCTGCTGCGTCAACTGAAGTGTTCTGAGGGATGTTAGCGTGTCCGGGAATGTAGTGAAGCTCTACAGTTCTTAGATGTGGATTTTGTTGGATCTTTTCTCTGATTTTGTAGGCGATAGAGTTATCCTGAATGTTCTTCGCCAGAATGAGGGCCCCGTTTCTGCTGTCTGTCACGAGCGCGACACGAGGAAAATTGTACAAAATAGCATGGTCTAATGCCTTCTCGATAGCAAGGAGCTCGGCGGACAACGAGGAAAGGGTTTTGTGCGTGTAATAGCTATCTAAAAAACCAGTCCTATCGTGCAGGAAAGCGGCGCTGGAATGCCCATCTGCGACTGACCCATCCGTGTAATATATTTCAAAACCACCCTTTGTCAGCTGATCCTTCTTTTCCCCGTGAAGCAGCATGGTACCTGCCTGGTCTATAGCGTGCTTGTTAGGTGCAGAACCCTTGAAAAATTCTAAGTCGGAGCTAATTTTATTGCAAAATGAAGCTGTGTTCTCGAAAACCTCAACTCTATCTATTATGCTGCCAAACTCCCGATATGCCTTAGCGTAGCCCTATTTGCTGACACTGTTTCACTTGCTGGGAGATTATATGCAAACACCTTAACCAACTCTTTCGCCGCCAGGAATCTCATCCTGTAGTCCGGGGGAAGTTCTCCTGCCATGTGATATATGATAGGAACAGGAGTGCAGATTATCAGACCCAGCGACTTTCTGAGGTGATGGTTGCAGTGGGATTTGATTTTGGCCAAGGCAGATTTGGACAGGTTGCAGAATGATGAGCACGCGTACTCTAGCCTACTTCTGACAAATGCCTTGTAAAATATAAGCCCTCTTTTGGGGCTGATACCATAGTGACACCCACTGAGTAATCTGAGAAACGCACAGTTTCTGTTCGATTCCGAGATGGCCAGATCAATGTGACCAGAGGCTGAGTTGTTTGCTGAGATAGTCCTGCCTAGGTATTTGATCTGCTCTACTTGTCTGATCTCAACTCCTTGATGCGAGATATTTAGCGCAGCTCTACGATTGTTGAAGTAAATCACTTTAGACTTCACCGGATTGAATGACAGGTTTAGCCTATTGCATTTTTCTTCGAACTTATCTATACTGTCTTCCAGCACACCTTTCGCAATGGATACGTCTTTATGAAAACAAACTATGAAAAAGTCATCAGCATACTGAAACAGTAAGCAGTTATGACTGTTAATATCATGTAGTTCGGCTGTGTAAAGGTTAAAAAGGGTTGGGCTGAGACAGCTACCCTGGCTAACACCTCTGTTCACCTCTACCTCGCTTTTGCCCTTTATGAGAATTCGTCTGTTAAGGAAGCTGGAGATCCAAGCCGTGAGGCTTGTATTGAACCGCATATCCCTCATCCTGTGCTCGAGTGTGTCCACTCTTACGCAGTCGAACGCTCTTTGTAAATCTAGGCAAGCTGCGACAACCTGACAACCCCTCGCCTTCAGCGCCAGAACTTTGTTGATAAGGTCGTTGATGCAAAGAGCCGTGGACCTGTTTCTCCTGAAGGCATAGGACCTGACCGGCAGCAGGTCACAGTTTGCTATGTGCTCGTCCAACTTTAACTTTATCAACCCCTCTATGGATTTAAACAGCGTGTTAATCAAACAAATCGGCCTATGGTTTTGGAAGGAAGTAGGGTCTGCATTCTTCTTGGGGATGGGTACCACTTTTATCCTGCGCCAGACTTCAGGGATGACGCCACTCAGCCATACTTTATTTATAATTTCAAAAATGTCTTGTTTTTTCCCACTTGGTAGCTTTTGAAGCATCCTGAACGAGATGCCATCAGGGCCTCTAGCCGAATTGGGGTTCCTGGTTTTTAGGAAGGCCAGGAATTCTTCCAGTTCCAGGGGTTCCGGGTCGTCTGGTCCTAGCAAAGGGGCAGGAATTTTCTTAGGGGGCCTACTGTTTGACGTGGATGGGGTTACTTTAACCATATTGAGAAAGTTTTTGTCATCTTCGTTCGTCCATTTGTTCCCTACATTTTTGATTTGACCGTATTTTTTGATGTTCTTCACCCTGCTCCACATAGAGGGCGATGAGGAGACCTCTTCTATAAACTTGGAAAAGTTGCGCTTTCTAAGATTTTTTACGTGATTTTGTAGATTTTTGTCAGCTTCTAAGGTTGCTCTGGCATCAGCCAATTTTTTGGTGAGGTAGAATTTTTGCCTGCAATCGTTTCTCACGCGAAAAAGTTTTTCCGTTTCCTCGTTCCACCATTTCTTAGCAACGTACTTGTTCTTGCTTGGGAATGTAACCGTGTTTTTTAAGGTCAGGGATTGCACTTTTTCATTGAGCTCCTCCAGCGTTGTGAAATCACTTGCACCCAGAATCCGGGCTATTCTGTTGTGAAGGATCTTCTTGCCTTGGAGGGGGGCATTTAGGCCTTGCACTGATAATACAATTGGGAAGTGGTTGCTGTTCGTAATTTTTGTTTTGAGGACTTGCCAGTTAATAGTTCCATTTCTGTAGTTCGAAAAAGAAAGGTCAAGAACGGAGAATTGAGATGGGCTCCTGGAGAAGGTTGGCGAACCGTCGTTTAGGCAGATAAATCCGGCCTCCCGGGTGGAATTCTCAATGCTGCGACCCTTGCGATCACAGATCGGACTTCCCCAGATAGAAGACCTAGCGTTGAAGTCCCCGCCCACTATTGAGGGTATGTCAATTCGAAAAACTTTTTTGTGCCCGATTTAAACTGCGAAACTGTTGTTGATGGCGGTGCATATATGCTAAAAATATTGAAATTGCTCTTGAGGTTTAATGTTTTTATTCCTAAAATTTCCAAGTCGTTCTCTATTTTTAAAATGCTGAATTGAATGTTTTTCCTGACGTAGATGCCAACCCCGCCGTAGCCGTCCTCTCTGGGCCTGCAGAAAAAGTTATAGTCTAAAATGGTGCAGTCCGCGTTGTTCAACACCCAAATCTCTGAGAGGATGGCAATATCTATTGCGTTCTTGTCTAGGAACATTGAGAGGAGCTGTTTGTTGTTGTAGTGTGTCAGACTTTGAATATTTAGCTGAAAAATCTTCATTGCCAACTGCCATCCCTTGGGCAATCTGACGCCTATCTAGTTCTGCGTTGGAAGCATTGACAAATTCTCTAATTTCCTTAATAAATTTATTCGCTAAAGAATCCCCTTTAATGATGTTGTTTGGATCAATCAGGAACGCTGTGAGTTTGGCTCCTAGTGCGTTTAGCTTATCCTGGGCCAGAGAAGATGCCACGGATGAAGATCTAACAAATTTCTCGCTCATTTGGACGTAGTCTGAGTTTATTGAGTTCTTCCACTCTGCCATGTTGGCTGCTGCCTTGGCCGCCTCTGCGTTCCGGGCGGCAACCCTATTGGATTTGGTCACTTCCGCGAAAGAGGTGACAGAATGAATTTCCCTGGCGGACTCTAAGCTGTTATTTAAGAATTCAGGGGAGCGGTTAGATTGCCAACTGGGTCTAGGAAATTCCCCTTTATCCCTTAGGTTGGGGGAAGGTCTATCAAAAAGGATCGGATATCTAGCCTTGACCTCAGCTCTAGTTAGGTTTTCCAGTGTCATACACTTTTGAATGGCGTAGGCTTTTTTCCTGGCCTCACACTGCGGGTGGGTGGCAGCATGTT